>NW_017305569.1:1151305-1165377 GCF_001594115.1 Trachymyrmex septentrionalis | reverse complement strand
GTTGTATCAAATCTAAAGCTCAGAACTTTTTTGTACACATAATACATAAATATTAATAAATACTACTTATTAATTCTAGTATTTTATATTAATATATAACATTGTAAAAAAGTCTAAATTTTAAATTAATATACAGTCTTAGAGTCAGTAGTATACTATACATATTTTCTTAGTAGGACGGTTTTTTGTTTATTATTAAAGAATTTTCGTAAAGTCATTTCTTTCTGCCTTTTGACAGACTCGAGTATTATTATATATTTCTTTAGAAAAGACTCAATTCTTTCAAATAAAATAAGTCAAAACATCAACAGTCGCTGCAAGTTTGGGATTTGAAAGCGACTCTTTTACCAAGCGAATAAAATAGCTATTTTTACGTGCATCTATAACAAAATGAAACGAAAAAGGTTCATTTGCTGTCTGCTGATAAGTAAGCGATCATTTGTTCTGGGAATGTGTGTGTCTGCCCAGAGAACATCTTATATACAAGATATCCTATTTTAAATAATGCATTAAAACTTTTCAAAAACTATGGCAAATATAATATGAAAAAATGTTTCAAACAAAAATTGTATAGTTTGAAGAGGACTACCATCAGAAGGTACCATTGATTTGACCTTAGGTGGCTAAGATCAGATCAATGGTACCTTCTTATGTCCCCCTCCAAACTATACAACATTTGTTTGAAACATTTTTCCGTATCTACCATAGTTTTCGAGAAATTTATTATTATTTTAATTATTATTATTTAAATCATTTTAAATTAATGTATTATTTAAAATATGAGACACCCTATATAAGACATTATAAAAACGTTTTAAAATTCATGAAATATATTTGACATTATATGAAAGACGTTTATATGGCATTTTAAGATGTCTTATGTCCCGATTTATACTCTTATATACATTATCTTCAAAATAATTGTTTCAGACATTTGCCAAAAAATAAAAATAAAAATTACTAATACCAAAACGCATTGATATGAGGAAGAATACAAAGCAAAAACTGAAATTATTTGATAAATCGATATATTAATAATATCATACTTACATAGAAATAAAAATGTTATTTCTTCTACCATACTCATATATTTTCAATAACGACGTGTCAAAATATACATCAGATTTGTTATATACTACTAAAGTAAGGTAAGTATTAAATCATTATATCGATTTATCAAATAACTTCAGTTTCTGTCTCATATTTTTCCTCTTGTCAACGCGTTTCCAGACAGTCTCGCATAATTGTGTAGTTGCACAACATTAATAATATAATACAAAATATTAGAGAATGCCAGATTAATTGACATCCAATATTTTTATAGGTTACGTATTTATATAATTTTCTCCCACAAAGTTAAAATGTTCTATTTTTTTTATGTAAATATGATCCCGATTTTTATTTCTTTATTAAACGATGTATTGAACACCGCAAAGAGATTTTAATAATTAATTTCGAATTCTCTTTCCTTTATCTATCGCAAATAAAATATTTATATATTTTATAAAATATTTCAGATAAGGTATTAATTTTTATATTAGTATTTATATATAAAAATATATTAATTTATATATAAGATAAGTAATTATTTTAATTTATATAAAAGATAAGTATTTATATATAAGAATTGTAAATCATCTGAAATTTTGAAACGCTTCGTCTCTTTTTTTACTCTCTTCGAGCATAAACAATCAGTATGAGTTTGCGCTTTCGTTCCAAGAATACGCATTTATATTTGTGGAATAATGTTGACACGCGTGGAGTAGATGACCAATTCACCAATGGAGGCGAAGCAATTTGACGCGTGGTAAACGTGCCTGTGTGTGCTGCAAATACGTATAATTCGCGGGATTCAGTGCGGGATTTAATTTATCTCTCGGCCCCAAGCTAAAGCTGCAAATCAAGCTTTCATCGAATACTAATAATTTTTATATAGAGAGATAGATAACTTTAATCTCAGTTTATTTTTAATCTTTTTTTACTTCTCAAAACTAAAAAAGTATGTTTAACTGAGATTAAAATTCATGTATATTTATTAGTTATAGAAATAGACATTAGGGTATCTACTTTTTAAGTCTCAATTAACTTATTGGCTATTAAAGTTGTTCCGTCAGCAGTGTCAAAAATTATTTTTTTTATTACGAGATTAGTAGCTCTATAATTAACTTAATAATAGATCAGCTGATACTAATTCCCATTTATGTTGTTCAGTTTAAATTATATATATATATATATATGTGTGTGTATAAAACTGAACAACTAATTTGGCATTTGGATAAAGAAGAACGAACTAATTTGTCAAAAATTATCAACTTGGAATTTGTATTATTTATGTAATTTCGATTTATATTTTATATTGATAAGAAGGGTTGAAACGTATATTTTATTTGTTCTGTTACATTCACACAGAAAAATAAAGAATTTCTGTGCATCCGAATAGCTGATGTAGGCTCTGATGGGCTTTTTTTACATTTTTCACTGATAATATTCTTATCTTTTTCATGAATTTTGCAGACAACCGGCAATTATTTTCTTCCGCCTCTCTACTTTTTTCCTCAGCCCATTTCTCAGACTCTAGTTTTTTTTTTATCGCTGATACGCTTTCTCGCGAGTTTCTTCGCAAGTGGAAATTGACATTGACCCGTGGGTGAATCGACGCGCGGATCCAGCCCTGCTACGTGTATATACATTCACATCCGTGCGTATGATGCGGTCGGTGAGAGACGGAGAGAGAGAGAAAAGTCGGGACTGTCAGGGGTGCCAGGAGAGGCCGCCGCGGCTGCGGCAGTTGAGGTAGTTGGGGCTGGTTGGGGCCGTTGGGGGCGTTGGGGCAAGCGCGAGAGTACGACTCCACGGCCTCTACGGTAGTGAGTTCGCGTTTGCGAGGAAGTCGCGATCGCGAGTTCGGTGCGTGCACACATCGGCTCGCGTACATATAATATATGTATATATACATGCCCGTCTCGGCTGTGAACGGCGCGCCCGCGGCTGCGATCGCCGACGGGTCAAACGGCGTAGCAACGGATGGCTCGCGATTCTGGCCGATCGGCTGGCTGAACATGATGCGCGCCTGCGACGATACGTCCGATGTACGATTGGAGAAGTTCCGAGCGGCGACAAACGGCGCCGTCGCGACGGCGTCGGGGAATGGGAACGCGAATACGACGCAGGAGATGGCGACGTCGAGGAAGTGCGATGGACAGCTGTCTATGCTGTGCGCGACGAACAGCTGTTCGTCCTGCAAGCCTGCATGCCGTACGTCAGAAATGGAGCAAGAGGATCACGGCCCGTCCTGGGACAACCTGCCCACCGTTATCTTGCAGGAGATATTCTCATATTTGTCACACGAGACCAGAATAAGAGCCTCCCAGGTATATAGAATGTGTGTGTGTGTGTGAGAGAGAGAGAGAGAGAGAGAATGTGTGTGTGTGTGTATGCGCGCGCGCGCGCGCACGTGTGTGTTTGGCTGTGTACGTGAGCCTTGCCTCTTGTTTTCCTTTTCTTCACGATCGTTTGCGCTGTAAACTGACCTGACATTGTGTGTGGCCGATAAAGCTGTCGCGTCATTTGCAAGAATATTTCTTATGCGACGGAATGTATACTAATGAAAATCCGCTATCTGCTTCTCGTCTGACATACGCTTGCTCAACCGTTATTTGCATGAGTAAAAGTTTACGAACGTTATCATATACATATATATATATGTGTGTGTGTGTATATGTGTGTGTGCGAGGAGAAAGGGAATCGCTATTCTTTATATATAACTCTTTTCTGCATTATTGTATCAAGCAATAAAATGGTATATTGAAATGCCAACGATCATTTATAGTGATAAATCTTATCAATATGATTGAAATTAGATCTTTAGCGATATGAAAAATTGTCAAGTTAACACATATAATGTTTTTGTAAATAATATTTTATACTATAAATATAGTAAAAATGATTGTTGGAAAATTCTATGTGCTATCTTTATATCAATAGGTTTGTTTTTTATTTATAATCAATAGACTTATGTTTTTTAACTAGACACTTGTGTGGTTTTTTCTGTTTTACTCCAATATAGAGAGAAAAGGAAAAAAGATGAATCATGTAAAAAATTTAGTTAAAAAGAACAGGCCTAATGTAAATATTGATCAAATTATTTACGTAATTATTTATAAAAATTTATGCTTAATTGATATAAAATTTGTTGATTGGACTTGTTCAATTTTCATAGGTGTGCAAAAATTGGAGATACACCTTGTTTCACCCAAACTTCTGGAAAAAAATCACTTTTGTGTTCAGAGATCAGGATAGTGTTTTGTGGGCTCGGTTCGTAAAACTTATCATCTGTTTGCAGATTCATTAAGTGTTGTGCATCGTACACATAGCATGTTTGTTATAGATTCTTGGCAAATCGTTTTGCTCTGAGTGTACACGAAGCTACGATTCGTTGGGCTAAATCTAGATCTAGAAAGATCAATTGCACAGGAGAAACGTATAGGCTCTTGAAGAAATTAAGTCACAATAGACAATTGAGAAAATTGTGCTTGGAATTCTATAGTAATACTAGTGATTCTCTTTTTGACAACGAGGATGACAGGTATTAATCTTAGTTAGTGTACAAATCAACTTTCTTGTTACATTTAATAAATAAATAATAAAGTTGGATTGTTTGTATTTTAGTAATTACAAGAGTTCTTCATCATTAGAAAGATGTGTGATAAATATTATTGAGACTTCTAATTGCCTGGAAGTCCTAAGTCTAGGATGCAGGGAAGAGTTGATTATGAATTTATCTGCAATTGTGGAACCTCTCCGTCTTCATCACTCCAAACATTTAACACACCTCAGTCTGGCATCTATCAAGGACGATCCTGACTATTATGACTTCTATGAATTTGATAACACTATTTTTAATTCGTTTATCAGATTGTCTATCTTAACTTTAGATTATGAGTATGTCAGTGATACTTTGTTGGAAGCGTTAGATAATGGATGTATGCAGAGACTTGTGATTCATATACATGGCTGGAAACCGGATTATCCAGGAACAACAAATATGGCTTGGGAAATGTTTGTTCAAAAAAAGTGAGTTACTGTAATTGTCATACTATAGTCATATTGAAGATTATTTTGATTGTTTACAAAAATAGGTAGTTAAAAAAGGACGTACCTAAATATTTATTTATTTGCAGTCCACATTGTGAATTAAGGCTCAATCTTATACATTCTTATGCCGGTGTCAAGGTTTTGGATACTGACATATTATGTCCTGCTATGCCACTGACACACTTACAAGTTCTATTCTGTGAATACATTAATATCAGTGCGTTACATCGATTATCAATGTGGTATTCACATACATTGCAATCATTGACATGGGTAGATTCGATAGATTACAAGCAGAGTATACCATCTACATTTGATCCAAACGATCCACATGGGTAAGAAAATTCTCTATACTTTGACTTAATATGTTCTCTGATGAGAGAGTATATTATATATTTGTATATAATTCCATTATAGTCCAGATCCTTTGGTGTTAGTGGCATGGAAATGTAATAAACTTATGAAGATGATGTTCCTGGGTCACAAATATTATCAAGAGAATCTATTGGCCATCGCGCGTCTCAGAGGCAATACTCTTAAATCGTTGGTATTTGCAAAAAGTGATATCACATCTGAAGTTGAATTGTGGCTCGAAGCTGAAAATATCAGACGTGTGAGTATACAAAAATTTTGGCAAATGTCTTTTATATTTTTTTCTGCCTTCTAAGAAATTAAATATTTATACGATTAAGAAACTAACGATTAAGATTGTGAAACCGAGTAATCTTAAAAATATTAAATGTTTTAACATTTAGGAAATTCGAGATATAATGGGTCCACATTGGAGGCCCTTGAGTGACTCAGATTTGCCAAAGGTGATATTAGATCCTTTCAATGGCGATAGTAGAGAAGTGATTGAACCGTTGGTTCTCAGTGATCAGAAATAATTCTCGACAGACGCCAAGGAAAATCTCTATCCAGTGTGATTGTCCAAAAACCATCTCCGGGCCACCAACATTCTCAGAAGTAATGTTATTAAATTACATCTTTTATTCTTCTACAAAATTTTTTTAACGAGGATGAAACATCGAACAGCGAATATGCAGTATAAGTTCGAAATCTCGTTGTCAATAGCGTTATCGTTTTCCAAGTTGGGAATTCTGGGTGCAATGTGTAAGAGATACAGAGAGATAAACGCACACATAACTTTCTCCTCGTTTACAATACTTCTATCGGTTATTATTGAATGTGATAAATTGTAGTCAAACTAGATCTACTTTTGACTTGTTGATGATATATCTGATGCAAATTACACATTTGCAAACAATGAGATGATCTCTTCAACTAAGAGACGATCTCTCCAGTGATTTATATACACTATAGTTTTCTTATGGGAAACTATGAGTCGCGTTTTGATGTTAACAAAGCGACGTTAAGAGTGTGATCACGAACGTACATTACCACATTAAGTGCGATATGTAAATGTATATCGTTCCTCTCATCTATTAAGTCGATATTGCCAGAAGAAGCCAGAATACATTTTATATAACTACATTTATTATATTCTGGTCAAAGAGAGCGGCACATTAGAACGACGTAGCTGAGAACAAGATTACAATGTAAGAAGACTGTCGTGAATCTTGTAAGAGATGTATCATGCAAAGCGGAGCTGGAGCAAGGATACGAACGACTTGTCCAGTAGAAAAAGAGAAAGTGTGCAACATGTAGAAGAGAGAAAGAGAGAAAGAGAGGTTCGGATCTCGTGATCTTCCACTGGAAAGAATAACAAAATTCCACAAACGTATGTAAGTAGAAATGCGTTTAACAACATATTTTTCCAATTCTCTGGGAAGTTAGGTGATAGCGAGCGCCAAGAGCATGACGTGCGAGAGTAAATATCTAGTAAGACTTCGCGAAGAGTTCGTCGAAATGAGCGGCGCGAGAGCATAAAGAGTCTTAAAAGACAAAGAGAAAGTAGAAAGAGAGCACGAAGTCAATACAGCGATCCGAGGTTATTTTTAATACCAAGACCAATCGGACGCTTTTGTACAAATGTTAACATAGCGCGGTCCACTCGATGAAGTACGTAGAACGCAGTTGCGAGCGAAAACGAAATGAAAGAGAAAAAGATCGCTTAATATATATCCACTACCTGTCTATGTATAACTTTCGACAGGTGATAATGAGTAGTGATCGAACGAGTAACGCAAATATATGTATAACCGTCTATACTCATCGTGCTCTTAGCGACCGCTGATGACGAACATATACGAATGTAGGTATATCTGTAAAATCGGAGTTATTAACCGCTAATCGTATATATGTATGTATATGTATGTATAACTGTATTATCTGTCGAACTTTAAACACGTCAACATCCGGACGCAGCGCGCATCTATTTCTGTCGTGCGATTAACAGTGACGATTCTGAGAGCGTGTTTAAAAGAGAGAAAGGAAGTGAGAGAGAAAAAGAATGAGAGAGAGAGAGAGAAAGCGCTATTCGTAACAAAGATAAAATACCAAAATGTAACCGTATATGCCGTATATACACACAGTTTACTATTCCGAGAGGTTCTTTACTTTTTTCGAGCCCTTGTATAATTATATTACATTATCGTGTATCGTAACTTATAGTCACACGTGTATTAATATTGGTTTTTATATGTGGTTTCTGTACATATATCTCTCCATGCGTTCGAGACACTGGATACACGCGCGAACGACGCGGAGATGCGTGCGGAAAAAAATATACAAGAGGAAGAAAGGAGAGATAAGGAAAGCACAAAAGGAGGGAGAATACGAGGTGGAGAAAAAGCGTTTCTTTTCGACGTACGACCAGCTGTTATACAAGATGAACGGGCCTTAATATGTACCTGAGTCGCGGATAAGGGTAAATTCACTGAGAAAATCTGTCACGCGACATCCACCATAGAGAGATAACCAGATTAAACACCTTAGAAACGGCCGCCGTCCTCCGTGAATGTGCGGTACGCCATGTGCACACGCGCCCACGTTCGCCAGGACTATGGCCATCAACTTAAGGTATATCACGCTCGTGCCCTTTCATTTCGTATTCCGCGCGTGTATATTTTTACATCAGATGAAAGAAAGGGGAGAAGTCTAACGCGAAACGAGAGGAGCCGACTGAGGGATTTCCAAAAGTCGTAACGATTAATTACCGTACGAATGCGAGCGTAATCAATTAAAGCTCGTCCGCTGATCGCCGATACTACGCGGACGAAATAAAGACTTTACCAAGTAATTTTACGTTTCTTCTCGTTTTTCTTTCAAACGAACGGAAATTTCGCGTGAAGAAGAAAAGAAAGAAAAACTATATTCGGGGACGCGGTGTCCAGCGTGTGAGTGTGAGATAAATGAGCGAGAGAGAGAGAGAGAGAGAGAGAGAGAGAGAGAGAGAAAGCGAGAGTAAAGTGTGAGAATAAATAAAAATCATGCGACAATTATGTGAGAACAAATTTAATAGCCTGCGAATAGAGGAAGAACGATAAGAAAATTATTCGAAAGCGCGGAGCGTGATGATATCGCACGTTTTGAATAACAAGATATCCGCGATTCGTAGAAACAATTCAAGTGATATGATAGTACCATCTCTGCGAGTCCTCTGTAATAAAGTAATATCATGTGTAGAAAGGCGGTCGTGCAGCCGCTCGACGCGGGCACAACGCAATTATGTAACCACGTGTCGCTAGCATGATAACGACAAAACCACAAGCATAAGACTGAACCTGCCGAAGGAGGTGTATACAAGTCGAGCGGGCTGCACGTTGCCGCCGCGCGTTGCCATATTCATAAGAGGAGGCAGAACGCGGAAAGCACATCCGGTCGAAAAAAAGAAAGAAGAAAAATTGTCACCGTTCCGAATTGAACGCGGTAACCGTCTTTCCTCACGGTGTTTTCTCCATTGCGCTTTAGACGCGGCTTTCCTTCCACGTTGCTTTCCACCTCGGCCTGGTCTAAATCGCTTCGCCGTTGCGATCGAGCGGATGCGAACGTATTTATGAATATGCGCGTCGCGAAAGCGAAATAAATAACAAAGGGATGGTGCACAAGCTAGCGTTTAGATCGGAATAAGCCCTGCGAGAGCTCACTCGACGGCGGTTCTCGTACAGAAGCCGATATTATAAACTAAACCCTTAAAGCAGCCTGCCAAGAATCAAAATACTGTAAAATATCAAACGAACGCTAGCCAGTACAGAATGCTAAGATCTATTTTTTAAGAAGCGAATGTATATTTTTGTACTAAGGCAGGCCTTAGCGTGTGATCGTGTCTTCTTGCACATAAATGGCGAGACGAGAGCTGTGATTGTAACGTGTTGGCTATACAAAACACAGGCAGGGACAGAAAGATAGAGAAATCAACACGGGAAATGTATGTCGAAAGCGTAATCATGCATAGTATGCGAACAACACGGGGGAAACACGATATTAGGATCCCTGATTGATTGTTACCGAGTGAGCTGTAGGCATAGGCAGGGCGTTATAAAATCGAGAATAAAACATCTGTGATAAAGTAGAAAATCTTACAAGCGTGTTCGAGAGTGGATGAAGATCGGCGAGTGTCGGTAGAAAGTAGAGGAAACAAAATCAGGAGAAAAGAAAGAAAGAGAGGGCTGTGGAGGACCGGAAGTCTATGCGCGGGCGTTGACGAAACTTGTACGCGCAAAATCAGCGATTTCTTCGAGACTTGAAAGAGAGTCCAGTGACCCTGACGCTCCGAAGAAGAATTTGTCGTGCATACGATCGATTGGTAGCAGCAGATCGAAAGAAAAATGAGAGTGAAAGAGAGAGAGAGAGAGAGAGAGAGAGAGAGAGAGAGAGAGAGAGAGAGATTGTCTTTCGACAAGATAGCCCGGTCTAACTAGCAGACGACGACGACAACGACCCGATCAGCTCAATCGCGCGCTTTACGTGGGTTTGCACGTTTATTTTTCTTTTTTTTCTTCTCGGCCAGAGCTGGAGCGATCAGGTGTGCGCGTCCCGCGGAGGAGCCGTGGTACTCTTATCGGAAGTCTAGTATACAGCGTAGTGTATATTTCCCGCATGATCCTCGTCGTTTAAGGACGTACAAGTACAAGTACCATGGCTCTAAAGCGGAATCACGGCCAGCGCGAAGAATTTTTCTTGTTGCCCCGTCTACGACATTCCACGATGAGAAGCGAGGATCGGGGACACGCGCGACCGCTCCGTCGACTTCTAAACGAACAACGTTGGTCTTCTCGACTCACCCCAGCTAGAGAATCTTTACGCTGCAGCGGCTAGCGTTCCTCCGTCGATTATAATCAGCCGCTGATGGCGAAGCGCGCGCGCATTTAGATAAATTATGATAAAGAAAGAGAGAAAAGGGAAAAAAAAAAGAGCGTTAAGTTATCGTCGACTGAAAGCAAGATCGCACAAGATTATCGGGGTATAGCCGGAGTATGTATATGTATGTATATAGTTTGATTTTGACACGGACACGCGACACGTAGACGCATTTTGTTGAAACCCGCGCGAACGAAACAGTCGCCGTCAGTCGGGTCAGTCGGCGGCCACGAGTAATATTATAAGTTCCTAAAAAGATATATTTTACACAGTTTAAGCGATAGAACGAAGAGAGGGCCGGCATACGAATACAAACATCCGTGCACGAACAAGAAAGGGAGCATTCAGTTCGACGTAGATTTGTTCACTCGCTCGTTCGTTCATTCGTTGATTCGTTTTCGGCGCTTTCCAATACTTTCGGACATGGCACGAATAACGTCGTCATAATTTAATCAAGTACGAGTACATGTAATGATGTAATCCATTCCAGTCGACGGGAATGAGCGTGATGTTTGTGTCGCGAGGAAGAGATCGGACAGGCAGTGCGTATCGTCGAGAAAAAAATCGGATCCGGGAGAAAACCGCCAAGTATTGCATATAGTATATCGATCGGAAGCAGATTTGATCTTGTACGAGTTGTGCGTGTCTTGTTTTGATAATTGCCAAGAGCGTGTTCGATAGACTATTAACTTAATTCTCAAAAAACGACGATCTTGTTAATTCTAAGATGCACAAACGAACTTAGTGTAATTATATGTCTATAAGTTTCCGTAGATCGTCTATCGATTAGGTCGACCGATCTTATCTGAACTGAAAATGCGACTTGCGTTCTTTTCGAAACACACGGCTCGTACTACGTTTCCGATTGACTTGTACCTGTCGTCGCGACGTCTGCGATCATCGCGTTCCGTTCGTAACAAATGATCTTAGCCCATTAGGACGGGAACGGGATCGCCAGACACGCGCATTCCTCTATCGATATCACACGTAAGAGTTACACAAACAGCGTTAGATGTAAGCAACGAGTTATGTAAGCGAGAACAGAAATTTGTACCGTCGCGCAATCAAGCCTGAAGGTTTCCGGAATCTTTCACAAAGGGCTTTTACGGTCTCACGTATATATTTTGTCGCTATATATGATATTCGTTTATAGTTACGAACGGATCTTACAATGTTCTAGTTGTAGCGTGCGCAAGCATATAATGCCATCGAGCATGGGGTGGTCATTCGAATGCACATCCGTCCCGAATGCGTGGGACTTTTAGCTCTCTATCACCCAAGTTGTCTCTCCCAGAATTCAGAGGAAAGGGTGTCGCGCAATAAATTAAGATAAAACTGTGCTTTTGGAAACGTAAAGCTTGGAAACGCCAAGTTTCCATGTTGAAACTTGAAGTTATTAAAATTATTAATAAAGAAAGGAACACGATGAAAGAAGAGAATAAAACTAGTGACGTGGCACAGGGCAATAGAGAGTTAAATCGAAAAGAAAGCGTAGCGTGTAATGGTGAATGATTCAGAGCATCGAAGCACAGTATCACGTTCATCATTGCAATTTGTATTGCGTGATGCATGATCAGCGAGAGATCGAAGAATTGTGCGCGACGAGAGAT
This sequence comes from Trachymyrmex septentrionalis, assembly GCF_001594115.1. Classification (NCBI taxonomy): domain Eukaryota; kingdom Metazoa; phylum Arthropoda; class Insecta; order Hymenoptera; family Formicidae; genus Trachymyrmex; species Trachymyrmex septentrionalis. The sequence continues at coordinate 1,153,411 of NW_017305569.1, read as the reverse complement.
AGTCTCTCGCGTATTATTTGAAAGGGTATTAAACCAAGCAAGAGCGATGTGAAAGAATTTGTACGACGATCATCTTCGTTAGATACGCCGTCATCGAAGTAAATTCTTGAACACTCGCCTGCGATAAAAACTGACTGAGAAACGTGCTAAATCGATTCTGGTCGTTAATGCAATTTCTAAGTGTATATTTCAGATTTGAAGCGTTTTAAAACAAAAAGTGGCATTCGGGCGTTGTGCAGTATATATATTGGCGTTATTATATAATACTATCGGTATAAAATTTGATTTATCACTGTAAGAATCTTTTTCAGAATCAAGAATTTCACTTTTAGCACGGAAATGTCAGTTTTAGCTTCTCAGCGCAGGGAACGTATAATCTATCCAAGAGGGTAGAAACCACTTAGTACTCAAATATTGCTGACCACAGAATCTCGCCGAGTTCAACCGATGAATAATTACAGTCGTATATAGAAGATATCGGTCACTTTTGAAATTCGTCGATTAAATTGTTCTTAAACGGATCTTCCCGGACCTCAATTTTTCAAAGTGGCACCGCGGTATTAAACGGTTGAATAAGAACGGGACTCTATTAAGCGTAACAAAAGCAATTGAGGAAAAGCGATCGTTGCTTTGCGAATGTTGTTCCCCATCGGTGGAACATAGTCGAAACGACGCGAAATCACGGCGACGCGGCCAAGCGGACCAAGGTATACCTGTAATTACTTCTTGTCGACTCTGTAGCATTTAGTTTCGTTAAGTATTAGCATCGTCGGCAGCTGATGCCGATTGTACACATTGTGATGAAGAATTGCGCGAAAGTCACGCGCTCGCTCTCCGTGACGGTGACTGCGTGCTCGCCGCGATTTAGCGTCGCTTTCACATTTTCCTGTCTGCAAAAGCGGCGCTTCGTCGATGCGTCTCGACATGTTATTCGTTACACCTGGCGTCGTTTTAATCAACGGCGCCGAGGAAGAAAAAAAAATCGCGATCGGTGCTAATTAATCGACATGTTATCAAACGTAAACGTGTTGCGTCGCATGTTTCTCGTATATGTGATACGCGTTGCATATGCAGATGTAATAAGGGATGTCGAGGAAAAGGGATGTATTAGCGAAGGGAGTCTTGGAGTGTTCTGGCAATCGACTTTTCCTTGGCGATGTAACGAAATATTGTATCCAATATTGTAATTGCGAAGTTTCATCACGAATAAATCTTCGCCACGGATTCTTAATATCGAGTCGTCGACCAAAAGGAAAAGTTCGCTTCCAAGTTCCTTCGTAGACGGAATAATCGTCTCACTATCGATATATTTTCCTTCGAACAGTCTGCGTAAGCGAATCTTAAGACAGTTGTCCTTATTACTTCGATAGGACAGATCTTGTTCGGACATAGTTCGCTATGTATTAAGGAGACGGGTTTACAGAGCGCGTGAACAGCGCGTAGACAAGCGCGGGGACCCGTTTCCTTTTCGTATGCTGTCGATGCGAGATCGAAATGGCATCAGCATCGACTCGGCATATTGAAGTCTCACTCGTTGTTGCTTGTGATGTCGGACCATCATCCGAATGAACCAACCGCGCTATATATTTTTCTCTGCCAATGTAATCGCGTCAGTACACTACCGAATAATTGTCTCACTTAGCGAGAATAACGAATTGTAAGATGTATATGTATGTACGTTGCGTGTTCGTCTATTCTATGCGTATTATATTGTGTGCGTGAACGCGCCGACGAGAGAGGCTTCGCGATCGTAGATTAATTAATCGCGCGGCTTAATTCGACGATGAGGAATCGCGGGAGGTCGGTTGATTTTTCGCTGTCCTTTTCGTGCTCGTTGTTGTATCTGTTCGAGACCGCGGATAACAGCGGCATTAAACACGAAGCTCGTTGTAATTGTGCATTATTTTCTAAGCACTATCGATGTTAGTTCAAGCCACTTCCCGACGCCCTCGACGCGCGTCGAATCGCATCTAATTGTAAAACAATGAAAATCAATACGCTGCAAAAATAATTGGAGGCTTATATTCTTTCTCAAAGAATGATAACAGCTTTAAAGATTATGAATATTTAATTAAGAACAAAGTTTAAATCTTGAGATTGAGAATC
>NW_017305569.1:1149376-1151205 GCF_001594115.1 Trachymyrmex septentrionalis | reverse complement strand
TTTTATATTATACATCTTTTTTCCATTAAAATTTAGTTAAAATTTAGTTAATTATTTTGTTAAATAATAAGAACTAAAAATTAAAATTTGTTTTTATTTTTATGAAGATATATTTTTAAAATATGACTTTTTTTCAGCAAAAATGCTCCCTTATATTGATTCTGTTGAAATAGAAAATATATAAACTCATTATATATAAATTAATAAATAAGCATTTTTTTTTAATTTAGAAATGTTACGGGCCTCCAAAAATAGAAACCATCCGTGATTGAAGAAAATTCAATGATTTACGATAATATTTTTCATGTCTTTAATATGTAAGGCTGTTACACTTTTTGATAAATTTGTTCCATAAAGAATTGATTATATATATCCTGTTTTTTAATAAATATATTTATGTAAATACACGATATTTTTTTAGCTCTTTTAATAAACTAATATTTAAGCTGTTCGTTTAAAGCAGAAACCTCCCAATTATTTTCGAGCAGTGTTTAATATATTATTCTATCAGTCGATTTAACGATCGTCGAGACGCTCGTCGTTGCGTTTTAATTTTTTTATGTGCCGTTATGCATTATTAAATTAACAGTAAACATACTCCATTTATTCCTTCGGATAAAAATCGACTTAACGCTCTAACAATAATATCAAATTCACGTATCTTGTTTAGATATACAAGATTTAATCCAATTTAATTATCCGCAATAATACATTTTTTACAAGTGAGCTTTTTCAACATCTGATTATCTTAATTCTTATATATCAATTGTTCTTTACAATCTATTTGACAAAAATTTGTTTTTGTAAGAGTTGGAATATCATAAAGTAAATAAGTTAAGATATTAGAATGATAAAAAAGCTCGCTCGTTTTATTTCATATATAATTTTTAATATTTGATGAAATAAAACAAAGTATGAAAGAATTTTTTTATCGTGCTAATACTTGTAAAAAAAATGATTATGTATTGTTGTTACTGCGTTAAATCACGGTTAATGCACCGAATACAGGAGTAATATAAGTAGTTGTAGGAAGGAAAAAAGGAGTAGACTAATTTTCACTTGATTCAATGATTCTTACGTTTTTCTCGTAGACTACACGGAACTACTTGCGCCGAGCTATTTGCGCGGTGCGATGTGATACTTTCTATTTTTTTTGTTTGTTTTTTTTTTAAATATATATTAAATACATCTTTCTCCGAACTGCTTGCGAACGTGTTCTCTCTTGCAGCTTCGTATGTCTATAAATTTCTCGTATTCTACTCGTGCGTATTTCGGTACACATTCTCGACACGTAACACGAATTTTACGCCGTGTTCTAGTACGAGTTTCGTCCCACGGCCGAAAATGAGGGGTGCGAAACCTCCTCCATCCCCGAGTTAATTTTTAAGCGACATCACAACGACGTTTTCTTGTATGTACCCGACGTTTCTTCTCCATCCCCGCAATAATACAATCCCGAAATACGATCTCGGAATAGAGTAGTACGAACCTGCGAAAGGGTCGAGACTCGTTTATTACAACCTGCGGAACCTGTGTTGCGTACCGTAGAAGTCTGTTATTGTACCACTTTAATGCTACGAATTACCTCCACCGTTTCCCGCGGATGTGATAGTCCCGGGTGAGCATTTTTACATGCTGAAATCGTTCTAATCAGTATTCCTTCGACTTCAAAGTCCCGTAGGATTGTGTACCGATTTATCGTTTTTACGTCACTCCTGTAATAATAGAAATCAGATGTTTTTTGGAAATGTGAATCAATTTTTAAAAATGTATGAATCGATAAATAAATAATGCATGGCATAAAGAGCAATTCAATCGCCTTTTCGCAT
>NW_017305569.1:1128288-1149276 GCF_001594115.1 Trachymyrmex septentrionalis | reverse complement strand
TTGGAAGAAAAATCAATTTATCTATTTATTATTTTATTTTTACATTTTTAGAATTTAACATTTTTTTTGGGTAAGGTACTTTCAGTATCAACAATTAATTTTTCTTAATCTTTAAGGAAATATTTTAAATTTTCAGAGATATAAAATTTTTAGGATCGTTAAAAAGTAAATTATAAACTCTCTAAATTTTTTGGAATGAAATCTTACTTTAAAGAATGAAAATTGAGCCTTGAAAAAGAATGGCTCAATTTTCAATCTTTAAGAGTGAGGTTTCACCCTTTTTTTTATAGAAATGTAGTACTGATCAATTAATTACTTATTTTATTTATTACTCAAAATTAGTATTAATTGGCCGGTATTAGTATTAATTTCTATAAGATTTCAGAGTGAGATTCACTAAAAAAAAATTTTCAAGAGAACATAATTATTTTTTTAGAAATATTTTTTTTTTTTAACTAGAAATGGTCTCATGACATATTGAATCATACTTAATTTCCTCGTTGAGAAAAGATTTAAAAAATATATATTAATCTCGCGAGATCTGTGCGTCGCGTTCGATAGAGGCGATCCAACTTGAAGTGAGCCGCAACCGCGCGCTTCACTCCTGAATTCCGATTGGTCACGACGAGACGCCGCACGCAACACGGTAGACAGGTGGAGCGGGATTCACGGAGGCGGGGGTTTGTTTAGACGACTGTCAAAGCGTCTAGATGCCGCATCCGGTGAAGTCCGATATTGGGGTGTTTCCTATAAGCCCCATAGCTGGCGACACCCGACCTGCGCCAACAGGCCTGGACAGGGGGTTGCTGGGATCTCGAAGGATGACCTATTGTCCCTTTCTCTCTCTGTCTCCCTTTTGCCCTCTTTTTCTCCCTTCGTCCTTCCACCCTCCAGTCACTCATCCGGACGGCATGACACCGCGCCCAAAACGATACCCGGCGAAATGGAGCCCGCACAGAAAAGTGGAGGGGCGAGGGGGGGGGAGGGGGTGAAGGGAACAAACATCAACAGCGGGCGAGGCCGCCATGTTGTATCGCTCTCATTAATTTTTGCGCAGAGGCGTCGCGATTTTTTCCCCGTCCGCACGCTCAAGGTTGAGGTGCCCGGGCAGCAGATCCCCATCCCTCCCTTCTTTCCCCCCTCCTTTACCCGTCGATCGCATCTCCGTGGCTCTCCTCTCCTCCGTCTCTCTTCTCCGCGCCTATATCTTTACAGCCGCATTCTGGGATGACAGGATCAATTTCGAGCATATACTCGCGAATACGAGTTGTCTTCGATATTTAGATTTCACTTAGCAGCTTTTCAGCGTTACTAAAACGCATTCGAATAGCTCGCTCTTTATACATTGATGATCAGAAATGTAACGCTTTATGAAGTCCGACATTATGATGTACCGATTGAAATTAGCCGCGAGCTGAATGATAATTAGCGGGTAATTAGAGCGATAAAAACTTTCTAAAAGATTGTTGCGCAATAACGGAGCATTGATTTTTTGCTTTAGCAATAGATAGACTTCATATTAGTACAATACAATATTTTCGCACATGAAAAAGAAGCGAAAAATTTAGGTAGAGCACAAGTCATAATGATATTACAAAGATATTATAAATGTCATTTGTGATCTTATTATAAATTATTATAAATTAACCTATAATGACAAATTAAATCTTATTAGGAGAATTATATATTTTGAAACAAAGTGAAAATTACAAGAGTAAATGTACTGGAATATTTATAATTTCCTTGGTCAACATTTATGCTCGTTTCTACCAATATAGATTAATTTAAATTCATCTTTTTTCTAATTCTTCTAATTAGAAAAAAAAAATAAAGAATTAATCTCGAATCAAGATAATAAAATTAAACTACATTAGTAGAAACAGATATTAATGAATTCGCTCATTTTTAGAATTTCTATCTCGATTCAAGATACACAATCAATCCCCTGATGATGTAATATGTCATCATTTTGACTCTATCTGATGTCCAGGAATAAGTCGAAATGCGATCGACGCATAAAAATCGTAAGATCGTCCTCATGTAGTTTTCAACATTTCAAAACTCGCCGAGAGAGAAAAAGATCGCGATATTTTTGTCAACAATCCCCCTCTTGAATCCTCCTCTGAGACATTCGAATTCAAAATTTCATTTCACTCGGAAACAGCATTTTTCTTTCTCGAAAGAATCGGAAAGAGCTTGATCTTGTTCAAGCATGATTCCGCTCGGGAGTATATCGCAGTCGTTTTTCGATGCGTCGTAAAAACCCGATCAGGTTCAAACCTGCTTACAACGTATTCGATCCCAGCACGTTCGTGCACATTCAAGAACATTTTGTGTCATTGACTGGCTCCGGCAGATCAAGGAGCAATGTAAAGTATTATTAAGTCGCGTAGGAGTTTTCTTTCAGTAATATCCGATATATATTTTATTTCGTAGTTTTCTTTATCGTCCACTATAAATCTAGAATTTTTTTTTGACATTTTCTATTAATTCTTTTTGTGACGATTCGAACGCGATACTTTTTAAACAATAAAGATTTACATATGATCATTAAAGAATAAGTTAGCGTTCTCAGATTTTTTTGTAAACATACATAAAGTATTCAGCTCAGTAGCGTGAATATTTTATCAAAATAAGAGTACCGTTAGGACTCCCGCACATTTTCCATGAACAGTAAAACGTAACAGTAAGGAAATCAATGTTTTTTTATTTGCTACTGCTTAGGTTATTGCCTTACGTTCTCTACTGTAATTGATCGATTTGTTTACGATTTAAGTTTTACTACTTACATTTTCCTAAGTACCATAGAGTTTTGATAAAACTAATTATATTATTTATGTTAGACTGTCTATATTTCATGTATTTCGTAATATTAAAATATACTCTGATATTCACGGTTTCAAATCAACTGCTTAGCTGTCGCCCCGCCTATTGTTGTGTAGCTGATATCGAATATTACTCTATTCCTATCTCTTATTTGTATTTAATATTAACAGTTATACACTCAATAAAGTTATTAAAATGAAAAATAAAAAATAGTCCTGTCATATAGAAATCATATATGTGTATAGACAATTTATTATTGAAAGATAGTAATGAATTATTTATGTAGAATACTAAAACTGAACAATAGTAATTACTTATTTTAATAAAATTAATTACTGTCTTTCAATATTAAATATTGACTAATATTACATCTCTGTAGAAGGACTTATACAATATAAGTTCACTTTATGAGAAAAGAAGACAGAAAACATGAAAAGAAACGATACGTGATCGTAAAAAATTACTGAAGTCGGAAAAAATTAGCCAATCACGATCGAATGTAAAGAAAATAATCGAGTGTGATTGATTAATTTCTTACGAATTTCTTGATTAATTTTTTACTATTCTACTACAGACATCGCGTTACATTGTAGGTCTATTTTCAGTGACTGAACTAGTGTACACTTTTGGAACTTAAATAGATATATAATTTATAGATTGATATTTGTCGAAAGCGAGGAAGAGAGTTCTAGAAACAGTCTATTGCAGGAACAGAAAACAGACCATGTAAATGCTTTCTGTTTAGTTGACACAAACATCGTACTATCTTTCTTGACATTCAGTAAGTAACAAAAAATATAATCATTTGGTCGACTTATATCACCAAATAGAAAGCATCCTGTGTTATCTGTATCTCTTAGAGAATGTACTTTGTTAGTCAAATAAAAGCTATCTTCCTTTTAGGAGATTACAGACACAATAAAGTGTCATTTTATTTTTGTTATACATAGAATACTAAGAAGAATAAAACAACATTTGTATCGACTGCGTCTCTTAAAAGTCAACGCGATGCTACAAATGCTTAAAACATTTTTTAATTGTAATTGTATATTTTAATTGTATGTGTCAATTTGTAAAATTCTCTTCTACTGATTGATTCATTAAACACTTCAAAGCATTTATAACTTAATCTATTGATATATCGACTATATATAGTAAAATTTATTAAATCTTTAAGCACGCATTCGTCTTGTACAAATATTAGGATTTATTGAAAAAAAAATATATATATATATATATGAAAAATAATAAAATGGCGAACAATTTTTAATTAAGAACCCTCCTATCCTTCTATATTACCACCACGGTGCACTGGCTGCGAGACAGTCACGTGGTTGAGCGCGCACGCGCGAAGAAATTCCACAATCTGGGGAACGAGCGCGTCTGCTAACGTTGACGCCATTGCGCATGCCCGGCAATCGTCTCCCCTCCATCCGGGGGAACTCGGTCGCTGTGTCGCTACGCGCGTGGAAGTCCGGAACTCGGGCATTCTTTCTCATGAGTCGTGGAAAAGGTGCGTGCGTGCGTGCATGCGTGCATATGGATCTATGTATGTACGTGCATGCGTGCCGATGAGATAGATGAAGCTCGCTCGGAACACGTGACGGAGCGTGCCGCGTGTGTGCGCGATCACGATTCGGCGTATCGTGCGCGCCGCCGGTATACGGAAGAAGCGAACAAACGTGTGGCCGAAACGCGACGCTCGGCGGCAAGACAGAAGCGCAAGGGACGACGGACGGACGGACGGACAGGCAGACAGACGGAGGAACGAACGAATGAACGAACGGTAGGGCGGGCGGGTGGAAAAGAAACGAAACGTTCGGCCGGGCGAGCCCGAGTGCACATTTGACTTTGTACGAATACGTGGTTAATTGCTGCACGATGCGACATACGCGCCATATCTCCATGGGTGAGCGACGGCAGTGAGTGCGGTAAGCGAGAGCGTCGCGCGTCTCGCCGTGTGAGAATCGTGGCGATACGCGAGTGCGGTGGACCGCGGTGACGTGTGAAGTGAGGCGCAGAGGGAGAAAAGAAGGAAAAAGAAAAAAAAAAGAAACGGTCGTCGTCACCGGCAACGGCGGCGCGTCTTGCATCTCGCCGTACGCGGTCGGCGCCGCGTACCGTGTTGCGAAGGAGGAGACGTACGCGCGGCGAGGAGGAGAAGAGAAGGTGGAGGAGAGGAGAGGAGAGGAGAGGCAGAATCAGCTCGTCTCGTATGTCGGTTGAACCGCCACGCGAATTCGGATCAGCCCCGATCGACATCATAGGTACGTATCGCCAAAACTTCACACGGGGGTACCGCGACACTCGGGAGTGAGTCGTGTGAGATGGGGGAGAGGGACAAAGGGTATGGAAAGCAAAAGGTTCAAGGCGCTCCACTGATCGGAAGAGATACTGAAGTTTTTTCCGATGGTCAGATGCCGGAAGCCTTGCGTTCCAGGGCCGTACCTGCTTTCTTGGCACTCTAGGCGTAATATTTTCGTAGGATTCTGCGGAGAAAAGAAAAAAAAAACGAGCGTATTTGATATAATGTGCGATATTTATTATTTAGAATTTTTTTTATTGATGTTCCAATTAATGTAACGCGACGTAGATATATATAGATATGGACTGCAAATCGACTGCATATTTTATAACAAAATTGAACCGAACATTTTCCTGCGAGTGGATCGTTTAATTTACCTTCATGTAAAATTTAAATGTTCATTAAATGTAGGCGCGATTTTTTTATTTAATTTTATATGTTCAATTTATAAACAGACGTAAAAATAAATAATTAGTATTTTAATTGCTATCAAACACACACGCACACACATAATGTTAAATGTTACGTATTCATGTTTTATCGTACACTGTACTGTAATTTAAAATTGTAATTAAAAACTTTTTTTGAAAGAATATAACTTTCTTTAAACAACGATATTTTCTATACCTTCAATGAACGAGTATATTATATTGAAGTGACTTTATTAAAAGTAATATTAAAATTCTTATTTACGAGTTTATTTCTGCCAATTAAATTTTAACTTGCATAAGTATAATTTAGTTTGTTCAAAGATTTTAATTTTGAGAGTCAAGAACATAAAGTATATAACAATTTATAAAACTTAGCGACTGAATTATAATATTGAACGCTGTTGTTATATTGGGCAATGCAATTGGATGCAATAGTCTGTACATGTATGATATAAAAGAGAAAAATATGCAACTAATTAAAATAAAAATAAAAATTATAAACTGCAGTATATGATAAAAGTTACAACATCTTGTTTTCTATTTTTACTTTTTAAAATTATCGTCATAACACATGTCATTTCATTAATGAATGACGCGAATAAATTGCCAATTAGACGATTTATTTTGCATTTAACCATTTTCCAAGTAATTTGTAATTCTTGTGAGAACCAAAAATGGTGAAAACCAATACATGTATATATTCCTTACTTACATTGATAATTTGGCACTGTTAAGAATATATGTTTACTTTTTGATGATTACGTGAATGTTGATATGCCTTAATCCACTAATAGTAACAGATATAATTATATACTAATACATATTATTGCAAAAGTGTATATCTACTATAACATAAATTTAGAAGCATAACTTAACATTAACTACACAAGATTGTAAAATTATTCAAATTATAATTATACAATTTAATTTATATTAAATTGTATTAATTATATTAAATAAAGTGTCTTAATTTATTAAATCGATGTCTGAGTGAATTGTGGATTTCAATCTCGGGAATCGGATTAACTACAAATATATCTACTTAAATATTACGCCTATGGATAAGTACGGTCGTACCTCTGAAATCGATGTATTGAAAGGTCGTAAATTATCTATGAAGGATCTTTTGGAACTTCTTATAGTTGACTAACGATAAGTAAACAATATTAAGAATCTTTATTACTACAAGTAAGTAAATAGACTTCGACTGTGTTTCTCTCATCCCTTTCGTACAACTATTTGTTCAAATTTTGGTCCTTCTGTTTCTCTTCGTCGTGTAAACACAAAAGTCCGGTATTTCCAGTTCTAGCATAATCATACCGAGGAAACCGAAAAAAACATCGAAACGTTGGTGAAAATTCGCCGGTCCGATTCGCGGCAGCTACGACACATCCGCTACGTAGATCACGTTCAGGCTTACATGTATTTTTTTTTTGTGGGAAATTGATCATCAACGCGTGAGATACGAACAATAACTCTGTATACTCGCGAACGGGGACGCGAGTCGATCTCGCATTGCATGTTGATCGGCGAAAGTCAGGGAAGAAACCTGTGTATTCGCGCGAATTGCATGCGATAGAGGAAATATAGGCAGATCGTTGTTTTCCAACCGAATAAGGCTAATGTTTCATTTGTCGTGCGACGAATTTTCGAAAACTTATTGATTCGCTACAAGATAGAGGATTTCTGGAATTAAAAAAATGTCTCTATTTTGCAACCAATTAATATGCTTAAAAATTTCGTGTGACAAATGAAATGATCTAATAATAGGTTTCTTTTTTTTTTTGTTGTTGAATTTCTTGCTTAGTTTACTTTTTACTCTCTTTTTTTTAACGTGAAAAGAAAAAAAAAAGGAAAGATGAACCGTAAAGAATGAGCTTAATGCTTCATGTCTATGATACGCTCGAAATCGTTTTGAGATCTCGAGCGGAGAAAGAATTGACCAAGCGCATTGATTATGTGACCGAATTGAGATATAATTTGATAATTCTTTAGTAATTTCTCTGTCCGAGATCTCGGAACGATTTCATAACATCGTGAACACAAGACATAAGGGGATCCTAGTCATCTGTGTTTTATCGATTATTCTTCGAAATAAGTATTTCTCTGTTTTTATAGATTTACAAATCCTTTTCCACAATTAAAGTATAAACAGAAATGTCCAAACAACTTTATGCCAAGAACGAAAGAAGTTGGAAAATTACAGTTTTGTTATCGACATCTGGCATCGACTTGTAACAATATTTGCTTTATATATTATGTAAGTTTTATACTTTGATAAAGCAATTTTAGTTTGGACTCTAAGGATTATACGAACAAACAATATTGAATTCTTAGACTTGGGCTTATATACCTATATATATATATAATGTGAAAGATTTGTTGGAAAATTTATACGTATGTGTGCGTACGATATTGATGTAGTACTTGTAGTAGTGTGTAGTAATGTCAATGACACGTAAATCATATATGCTTAAGTTCTACTGACTTGGTAAACGACTTTAGGATATCTTTAATAATTCATTTCTTTACGAAACTCGAATGACGCGGTCAGGTATCCAGTTAAACTCTAACAGTATCAATGTATAATTTTTTTAAGAGTCATGGCACACAAAAAAACTTGAGCGATAAGCGAATTGACTAATCACAGTAAAGACTAATCACCGTAAGGTCATAATGTAAACATTAGTAAATTTAACATGTTGATTTCCGTTCCTTATCGCTTATGTCTTTCTGCTTAAGTTTTTCTGTGTGCCATGGCGGGAACACTATTGCATAACACATTACGGATAATGCATGAGATAATGAATTAATCAAAGTTCTTTATTTCATTCCCTTTTCATGAAATAAAAGATTTTGATTGGTTGATTTTCTTATGCCTTATATGTGTAATACAAAAATCTGTGTGTTCCTACCATAAAGCTTCGTTCACAATTGAAAAAGCACCGGCAATAGCAAAATAGAGAATAACAGATTTCAATCTATTATACCCGAATTTTAATATACACGACTTCTCGGTTGCGTTTGGAAACATCACCTGAGTGCTTCCGCGTATCGTTTTATCCTTGTTTGTTCACCCAACCTAATGTTAAACAAGAATAAAATGATACACGGAAACACCCGGGTGATGTTTTCGAACGCAGCTCTGATAAGTTGAAATCTGTCTTATTCCCTATTGCTGTTGTGTGGGGGAAAAAAAGCAGTTTTGCAATTGTTGTAAGATTCTTTCATATGAATTGAATGATTCTAGTTAGAATCTAGCCCTTGTGAGCTTTCTACAATAACTCATTAAGTCTAAACTTTAAGTCTAAAACAATGAGAAATTGATCAATCACAATCAAATGTGAAAAGAATAATCGACTATGTGGTTTGCTTCCAGCATGGGCTGTATTCGAATTTTACTGCCAGCGCTGAAAATATGCTACATTTCAGTTCACGTTACGTGCACTATAGATTTTCAGTATAGTCAATTTTGGAATATACACAGTGTGATCTTCGTTAGCAGATAACAAGGATATAATGATTCACTGTGTTACACTGTGTCATCTATGTCTCTTGCTATAAAGCATCCTGTAATTGCTCAGTTTTTCTTGCAGCTTATGACTTAAAGCTTAGACAATAGCTTATCATGAAAAGCCCATTAACTCCTTGCTGGAACCTAAATGTATAATCAATCATATTGAGGAATCTTATAAAAGTTTCAGAGTTGCTTTTTCTGTTGAAAGCAGTCAATGGCAGCAGAAAAAGCAGCTTTGCAACTGTTGTAGAATTCTTGAATATGATTGGTTTATACGTTTAGATTTAGTGAGAAGCTAAAGGCAAGACCAATTATATAATATTAAAAAATTTTTACAACAGTTGCAAAGCTGCTTTTTCTGCTGAACTCAGACATTGCTTGTGATTTTCAATTGTGCATTAGTCTCGAAACACAATAGGTGCAAATGTAGGAAGTTTTAATCCGTAAGATATTGACAATCATAGTCGAATGTGAGGAGAATAATCGACTATGATTAAGTCCCTCGAAGACTCGGTGATTGGTGGATAATGAATTTCTCAAGATTTAAGGCTTACCGTATATATTGTGTTTCGTTACTAAGGTTTCATTATCAGTGCATTATATTGTTAAATGGGAAATTATAATATAATACTGATGTAATGTTACTGTTAGCGTTATTAGAAAGATGGTGTTTTACGCAGTGATGTTCTATTTAGATAAGGTCGGATCCAGCGGGTCGCCGCGTTCATTTTTATTTCCAGTTATCGATAAGAAGTTAGACGTTAATCAATTAGCGCGTCTTCCGTATCACGTGATACAGATAAACGTGGCGGACTTCTCTCTCTTTGGCGTTGTCCCATGTCGGAAGCTACCATATCTCTTCGGCTCCAGTGATCTTTTTCCAATCGCGTAGTTATATTGTGCTAAATTTACAGTCGAGTACGTCAGCGACGAGAGATCGCTATCGGTATCTTCGCGGCGAACTTTGCATCGTCGCGCGTCGAGACGGAGCGCCCGACTCTGTTTTCAAACGCGCGAAATGACATAACTTCGCGCTGTACTATGCGAGAAGTTACACATACTTGCGCGTGCGGAAAGTTTAGAGACCCCTGTGGGATACGTGTACGCCGTGTCACGTGATGCTGGCGGGCGATGAGCCGAGGAACGGAGGGAGGGGTGAAACTAAGACGAGTAGTGTGTTTTCCGTTGATTCGCGTGTGCATGGAGACTAGAAGGTAACCGTCCCACGTGTGGGGCAGTTCGCGCGGCTCGAATTCGATGCAGTGAAAAGGGCACAAGCTTCGCAACTCTCGCAAGCCGGTGTGGGCGACAAAGCGGCGTTCGGAAGACGACGGACGGATAGGGGGGTTCTATCGAATATATATCGCCTGTATGCCGCACTCGCGTGCGACACACAGGCCGTAACGTGCTTGGCTAGGCACGCGCGCGGCTGCCGGCTGGCCTTTCTTCGCACGCAAAATGACGATCGTTGGCTCGCGCGGGGAGTCGGGGGGGGGGGGGGGGGGGACGCGCGAAGACGCCGCGTGCGAGGAGACGGCCTTTGCCGAAAAAACGTCGTCGCGAGCCCTTTCGCACCGGCGACGGCGGCGGCGGCGGCGACGACGACGACGACGACGACGACGACGATGATGGTCGCCGCCGCCGTCGCTGCAGCCGGCAGTGGGGACCCTGCCGTCGAAAAATCGATTTCCCGTAGGGCATAAGGGCGCGCGAGCGACCGGGAGGGCGACGGTGGGGGCGGGAGACACGTACGGAGAGACGAAATTCGGGAAAACCCGCAAGGGGTGCGAAAGGGAGAATGCGAGAGCGCGCTGGACGGGAGAGCGGGGGGAGGGAGAGGAGCGATGGACCGCCGATGCATACGCAGAAAAGAATTGGCGTATGTGTGCGTGCATGCGTGCGCGCGCGCGAGCGAGCGAGCGAGTGAACGAGCGATCGAGGGAAATGAAGATGGAGAGAAAGAGAGAAATTGGTTTCTAGCCCGTTCCCGATACGCGACCGCCGCGTGTGGGTGAGCGGCTAGCGTGCCGCGGTCGTAGTAGGGGTGAGAGGAGAAATAATTAATGTGCGACCATTCCTCTCCCCGCGCGCGCCGCGCCGCACCACCCCTCTCGCTCGTGCTTGCCCTCCCCCTCCCCCCGCCGCCGCCGTCTTCCCCTCGACCGACCTACCTACTCCGCGGGTCTTGTACCGCTACGCTTAGCTGCCATTGTGTCGGAGACGCCACTTCCGAGGCATCAAATTTAATTCTTCAATTGCGAAGAGCCAGAGAAAGCGGCGGAGAGCGAGAGAGTGTATATGTGCGCGCGTGCACTTTGCCAGGGGAAAAAAAAAAAAAAAAAAAAAAGCGCACAACCCTGCGCGAGTGATACGCCGGTGGTCAGGATACCGACGTGGCCCTGTGTCGTTCATCAGCAACGATTACGACGACGACGACGACGACGATAACGATATTGTCCTCGTCGCGGAGAAGCGGTCGCGCGCGTCCTCGTTCTCTGGAAACCTCATTCCACCGATGCTGTGCGTTCTACCGATTTTCTTTAAACTCCCGTGGAAGTTAGGTTAGGACAGTTACTTCCGCAGGTATTGGCCGATCGCCCGCCCCGTACTTCTCTCCTCTCCCCCCCCCTCTCCCCTGTCTCTTTCTCACTGTGTCTCCCCTTCCCCCGCTTCCCTCTCTTCGTTCCTTCACGCTAGTGGCGTCGTCTCCCGGTCACGGATGTTTCTCGGTTTGGCGCGTCGTCGTACGGGATATCTGGTCATCGTCGACGTCGACGGTGTCGCTGGCCGCTCGCCGTCCGCGCGTGTGGCGTGTCCGCGATACTCTTCGCGTCACGCGGCGTAATCGCGCCGGAGGATTTTCGGGGATCCCATCGGGGCGCGTCGTGTGCTGCGGGGACGGCGGGGCGTACCGAGAATGCGCGCAAGAGAGATTCGGTAACCCAGTTGTATGGCCAACGCGAGTAGAGCGAGTAGCAGCAGCGCGCCTGTGCGTCGTGTGCAGCAGCGAGCGTGCGTGTCCCCGCGTAGCGTAGTCCGGTTTGTTCCACGCGCGGCTCCCTTTGCTGCACGCGCGAGATAAAACAGTGTCGTGGCTGCCTCCTCTGCAGCGCGCGTTTTCAAACAGCGTAACACGATATTCTTCTCCCCTTTCTCCCTCCCCCCGCCCTCCCGCCCTTTCTCTCAGGAATAAAATGTCTCCGTGTTGATCGACTTTACACGCGTGTATTTGTGATTACAGAGTGACCACGGTCGAAAGAATGGAGGCCATGGATGTGGACGGAGATTCGGTGGTGGATCTGAGCATCAGGTAAAGTGCTGTCTGTCAGAGAGAACAGTTCTCTCGTTATTGCACTTCTAATTAAATAGGAAATAAAAGAGGAATAACGACAACTTACGCCTGTTTTTTATGGCAATGTCGCTTTAAATTTTACAATTTTAAATGTTAAAATAGGGGACAATTATATACTATGGTAATTTATGATAATGCCTGCCTTTTATCCAGGCAGGAATTCCTTATCAGTATTAGGTTCTTATCACCGTGTGACGAAGAAGTAGGTTGTTGTTACCTTTTAACTTGACATATTCTTGAATATATTAAAAACAGTAAAACTTTCAAGTGTTATTTATTCTGCATAACAAATATTTGTGCGACAGATTCTCTAATTCCTGCCGTTTTTTCAGCAGTGGTGGTAGGCGTAATTCCCCGTCCCTTTCTGTGAATTCTGGTGATATCCCGTTGGATTTGGGGGTTCACTATTCCTCCGGCTCCAATTTGGAGAACAGTATGCCAGAGGCACGTAATATACAGAACGCAGCCCGTGGTATTTTGGCTCCTAAACGGTCACATGGGGACGAACGTAAGCCACGTCGTAATCTTAGACCTAGAACCGAAAGGAGTTACGCCGAGAGTCCTGATGAGCCTAGGATGAATGGATATCTAAATGGAAATGCTTCAGACAGCGATGAAGGTTGTTATTATTCTTTTCTTTATTTATTGTTAAAAAGTAGAGAATCATTTATGAATTTTTATCTTAGTATTACATTGGATTTTATTTATGCTGAATATTTAAACAGGTGACATGCCTCCGTTGGTGCCAATCAAGGAATTGTCATCCGATGAGTTGGCTGAACGTGAAAGACTGCTAAGAAAATATAGAGAAGAGCTCAAATCCGAAGAAATGAAATTAGTGCTTTTGAAGAAATTGCGTCAGTCTCAGCAACTGAAAGAGAACATCGCGACAGCACCTAAAGTGCTTAACAAATTACCACCGCCAGTAACGGCGCAGCAGGTGCCTCATAGGTAAGATCCTTTGTAATATTATCTTTTTTTAAGATATAACTTTATCATTGTTACGTCAAGTCGAAATAAGTCGTTTTCTGTATCACAGAGCTGGGAAAGCACCTCCGCCTTTACTTAAGGGCCAACCTGCACCAAGCAGAAGTAGTAGTTTACATGCTCCACCACCTGGCATGGTACTGCCTCCTAACGCTGGTCGAAATGCCATTCCAAGTACAGGCGGGATGCCTCCTAACATGGTGATACCACAACCACCTCATCCTAGAGGAAGACCACCTAGTGTAGCGGCAGCGAGTGTCTCAAGTTATCATGCGCCAACGGACAGAACGGAGAGGTCTACAAAGGATCCAACACCGGCTCCAGCGCATCAAGTAAGTAAGGTATAACATCACATTTTACTATTTTTGTTATAAGCTTTACATACATATAGTGTTCAAGTTGTAATTTTACTTGAACTTTAAGGATAAGTCAGTAAGACCGCTGAAAACTTCTTTACTGAATAGTTTTAAGAACTAACACTTTCACTGCTAATACATTACTCGTGATCGCACAATACAATACAATTCGAGCGATCGTTAATGCGAACGCTGACCCGGCCGTGAAAGTGTTAAATAATTTTTTAATTGTGAACAACGTATGTAATCAATTTATTGTGTTTTTCTAAACACAAAGCTGCTTGCTGGATCGCAAGAAAATAAAACCACCGCATCCTTAAGCACACCTGTGAATTCAGAACAGGTATATTCATTCGTCGATCAATATATAATGTCTTTTCTATCTATATTCTCTAAAAGCTATTAATCTAGTTTTTTTTCTTTGATTATGATATTTTAATTAAGCTTCATTTTCTGTGCTTTTTGTTTCTAACGATTCTTCATTTTGTTAGTGAAACCATATATATAGGAAAGTATTTTTTCAAGTCTTTATTAATGCGTAATATAAGTTGTAACATGCAGCATTGCTAAACTTTCATTAACATGTCTATTTTTTAAATGTAAGTTGTATTACTATATATGAAGAAGAAACTTGCATAAAGAGTATATTATATAGTCAAATAAATTAATTAATATTAAATTAATTTGCATGCAGCTATTGAATTTATATTTTGATATGTATACATATATAATGTACAACACATAAACATCAAAGATACAGATCAAAATGAGTTAGCTATATTACTTTAACTTTTATTTTATATGTTTATATTTTTTTTATTTATTTAAGACGTTTGTCTTTTGTGTTGGAAGATTAACTGTATAAAGTATAATTTTATTATATTAAATTATATTTATTTTATATTTTCAATAATGTAGGAGAGAACATCGCGAGACGAGACACCTGCTCAACGTCAAGCAGCTGCTAAAATGGCTCTAAGGAAGCAGCTCGAAAAAACATTATTACAAATACCACCGCCAAAACCGCCACCACCAGAGATGCACTTTGTGCCGAATCCCTCCAATACAGAATTCATATATCTGGTTGGTTTGGAACACGTGGTCGATTTTATAACGAAAGAACCGGCAATACCGCCACCTCCTGAACCATTCGAGTGCTCACAATGCAAAACAGATTTCACGCCCGTATGGAAATGGGAAAAACCTATGCCTGGTGGTAAAAAGGACAGTCCTAGGGGGCAGCATGCGACTTTCCAACGTCCATCAGCGGGTCGCGATCCTAGAGTCATATGTGAGCATTGTGTGACAACTAATGTGAAGAAAGCGTTGAAAGCAGAGCACACTAATCGGTAGGTTTTCATGTTTATATTAACCTTTGAAGGACTGGAGGTCCTTTTAGAGATTCGACAATGGCCTTTTTTGCCGCTCAACTCCATGACAATGACAAAAAAGTTCTAGTCCTTAAAATAAAAAAGTCAATCAAATACATGTCGATTCTCAGAAGATTAAAATATTAATAATGTAGAAATAATAGTAAAACTTTTTGTTAATTTTTTAATAATTATATAAACTATTGCATATAGAAGATCTAACATATGTATATATTATTTATTACATACATATACTTATAAGATTTATTTAAATAAACGAATAATTGAAAATTTAGTATATTTCTGCAAAATAAAAAATGGAATAATGTTATTTTCGTATGATATAATGTATTTTATATGAAATTACAGATTAAAAACTGCTTTCGTAAAAGCGTTACAACAAGAGCAGGAGATAGAGCAAAGGCTAGCGCAAACTACGTGTCCAAGTCCAGATCCTCCAGCTCCGAAACCAGTTCCTAAGGCAGCTACTCCTACAAGAAGAGTGGCTACTCCACCTGCGCCTCCGCCGCAGGTGCCACCGGCACCTACGTTGACGCCGACGCCTCCCGCGCCGAAACTGCAAGAGCATCCCTTGGTGAAACTGGCCGAGAGCGGGAAGTTCAGTCCACATCATGCAGCTGCTGCAGCAGCCTTGCAGCAACAATTGCTCAGAGGTGAGCAAAAATATCCTCGAGAAAATCTTGAGCGAAACCTAATACAACTAATTTATCATTTTCCGTTATTGTTCCAGAATTGGCTAAGAATCCAGTACCGGGTATACCACCGCATCAACCTCTTCCTGCTCACATGGTGCCGCATTTTACCTCAATACTGTATCCTTACCAATTAGCAATGGCTGCTGGTGGCAAAGGCCTCGTAGAGTTACAACGACAAGCAGCGGATCTTCAACGTCAATATCTGCTCGACATGATTCCGTCGCAGACGTCTCAAGGCAATCAAGCACCACCAAGAGCCCATCCACATAACTGGAAAACGTAACCGGACGCATTTAAAGGATGATGTAGCAGTAAATGCGAATAAACAGTGAAAACGTGTATAACGGAAGAAATGGGGAGAAGCTAGGGAGAATCTAGTAAAGTGTGCAGTCGTAATTCTGTATGCCTGAATTACACTATGCCAACATTAGTGTCTCAGTTAAGATGAAGCTCAACTTGAAGTACATCGGAAGAATGACATTCGTTAGTATTGTATAAAGAATAATCGTTGTGAATATGTCAATTGACGTGTACGTTTATGACTTTATTGTTATCTAAGGGGTAAAGGTTTTATTTCCGTCACTGAAATACACACTCAACGTACGTATGAGTTGGAATACAGATCGCGTCGTAAGTAATTAATTCATTGTTTAATGGAGACTAACTAAACTCTCCCGAATTGGAAATGTCCGTTCATTTCCTTTTTTCTAATCTTTCCTCGTACACATATGCGTTATCATTTTGTTAACGTTGTCCACTGAACAACTGATATATAAACATAATAATTAATTTAAGTGTATCGACAAGCATATTATAACATTGAATGCAATTGCTTGAATTGTGAACACCGAGTTGTCTAATTAAGCGCAAGTGAGCGATTATTTTGCTTTTATTATACTACTTTGTTCTTTCTTTGTATCACATATATATCCTATCTCTTTTTGTTATATACAAAATAATGATATGAATTTTATTAACAAAGTTATATATTACCGAATTGTGCAAAATAATATATTTCTTCTCTTTGTCTTTCTCTTGGTTTGTTTATAAGAAATATTTAGCATAAGTGCTCGCTCGATTGCATGATAAAGTCACAAGTTAGACAACTCTGTTATACAATATAATATAAAGAACCAAATAGACATTTACACAAGGCACTAAATAAATCAATAATAAGTGTAAAATGACTGCAAAATCGGATTATTAACAATAATAGGGATAATCGCGAGAGGAAAGGCACGAATGTAAGACGAGGTAACGAATGTTGATGGAAAGGATCTTTTTAGGCCCTTAGATAGTTAATACGATTTTTGCCGTTGATTTGCCAAGTTTTGCAATCATCGGCAGTACCTGTACTATGTGTATATCTTATTTTCTCCGAACTGTATTTTTAAGGCAAGTTAGAGCAGTAGCAACATACGAGAAAAAAGAAAAAAATGATCTTTGTAAGAAAGCGCGTATGAGTGTGATGTTAAGCCAGCACATGTGAGATGTATAGCAATCTTTTTCTCTCTCGACATACGAAGTATGCATCAGCGAGTTTCTATGAAGAGCGACACGTGTGTTATTCGCGCACAAATATGATTTTCTTGTGCGACGTTAAGTCGTACGTTAAGTCGGACTCGCAGAATATGCACTCGGGCGATGTATACACGACTTAACTGGGACTGTTCTTAAAAACGAGACTCAAACGAATCTGCATTGATAATCGGGATTCGAGTTAACGCAGCGCGATTAATTTTCATGTCACATTCAATGTAAAAGTATTTAAAGAAACTTACTAGAGGAGATACGTAATCGAGATTTTTGCGAATTGTTACAACACGGCGACCGCCGGATTTTTACGACATCCTCTACGAGAGTCTGCACTTGAACGAGTTAAAAAGTATCCGGCACTTGTCCCCAATATTACCAGTCCTTCCTCCACCCCGTTCCTCCTCCACTAATAGTCTGATTTAATTAATTCTGGGCTAACCGATCTTGGTCTCATACATTTCCGAATCAATTAAATATATAGTACTATAGTCTTGATATTTCTCGGTATATGATACAACTTAATAAACTAAAATAGCGCATAATCATCTCTCTTTGTACTACGTGATAGATTTTGAACTCGTACTTGATATACATGTACACCATAATAAGTCTACGATCGCATAATAGATCAAGATCTGTGTTTTTTGTGTAAGAAAAAAACGTAATAATATGTCGTCAACTAATTACCGTCATTGGGGCACTACCGTCGTCGTCGTCGTTGTCGTCGTTATTCTAAGATGAGATCCGAGAGCGAAATAGAATGACAACGTGAAGGAGGAGAGATTCTTAAAAGCTTGAACGTACTTCCCCCGAGAAAATAGAGCAATATTTTATATAATTTTGATAATTAAAAGTTATTTCCAAGTTGTTTATGTTAAAAAATTGCTCTTTAAATAAATAACTAGTTGAAATTAAAGTTATAATTTATCATAAAAATTTATTATATATATACGTATGTCTCTTTTAGTGTTTATTAATTAAATTGTCCAATTAGTAAGTTATTGATTGATTTATATAATTTAAGAAATTGAAAGCGATGAAGGAAATTTTGATAAACTTAATGAGAGTTTATTTAAAACTACTTGGAAATAAACTTATTAATTTATTCCGCAATCGCTTGCGATATTTTACAAATAAATGTAAGAATTAACATAGGAATTTAAATTCAATTTATTTTCCGATGTAAACAAGTAATCATATACATACATAGAGAATATTATCTTACATTTCTTTATAAAATAGGCACGAAGTGTGCCTGATGTATGACTCATGAATTTACGCCGATTCGGTAAAAAGAAAATTATCATCATCATTATCATTACTGTCATTATCATTATTATCATTATCATCATTATTCGCAAATAGATTAATCGCATTCAGTAATCAGACCGCGTCTCGTTTCTCACAAATAAAAAGAATACGTTTCCTTCTATTTTTCTTTTCTAGTCTTGTCTCTCTTTAATCTCTGTGTGGTGCTGTTAGCAATTAAACATCTTTCAAAGTGCGAGAGAATTTTATATCCTAAAAAAAAGGAACTCTCTTTTCGCTACACGACAGAAACGAGGGATGGCGAATATTTAGAGCTAGAATTCTAAGGCAATCGCAAAATGGAAAAAAAAAGAAAATACGGGTTCGCTCGGGGACGCAAATATTTCATGACTATGAATATTGAGCCGTTGAAGACTGTGACGTGCGCACATTTTTTATTTGTCAAGGAAAAAATTGCGAAATTCGTATACCGATCTTGGAACATCTGTCCGAATGAAAAGCGTTGTCCCCACAATTTATAGAATTAGTAGATAAATAAAGATTACCGAATACTCTGGAAACTATATGAATAAAGCTTACCAATGATTGTATTAAAAGGTGATATTTATTTATCTTTTGTAATATTTTCGTTTTTTTTTTTTTTGGATTTAACGCATCTGCGAGATTTCGTTCGTATTTGTAATTATTCTATGTTTATATCGGCGAATCCAAGATTATGTGTGTTCTGTTTAGTAATTTCCTAATTATTCGATGTCTTGCCAAGAATAAAACAATAAAATGCTGGTGGTATATGAACCTATGTATTCGCAAATTTATGAACATATGAATTTATTGATTTATATACCAAAATTTCGACCTGTGAATCCATAAACCGATTAAAAAAACCTAAAATTTTTTTTCAATTTTATAAAAATTAGATTTTTTTCAAAAGGTGCTAAGGATCTGTAGAATATATAATTAATATTATATAATAGTATAATATATTATATAATAGTATAATAGTATAATGGCTCAATAATTTAAAAAAACAAATTAAAAGAAAAAGGGCTACGAGCTAGAAATTTTACGTATACACAAACTGGTAGATAAGTAAGAAAAAATATCTTAATAAATTGTCTTAAATATAATTAATAGCCAAGATTAAGGTAAAAAATAAGAATTAAATATGTATTACCTGGTAAGTATAAATCGTAAAAATGTTTTCCATAATTTGTATATTAACTATATTTTACAAATTTATTTTTGATTATAACAAATTTCAGCTTATGTATGTAAATTGAAAAAACTAAAATAATTTTGTGTCGGTTTTAATAATATAATTGTATATTATGTAATATCATTCCACAAATAATATAAATGTCTGATTGTCATATAAATGATTCGTCATATAAATATAATAGATTCCGTCATATAAATGATACCAGGATTGAGATACCTACAATCAGTTGCGGAATTAAAAATTTTTGTTCGAACAAAGTTAGGCCCAGAAGCAATCAGGTCGATGGACCAGTTTAACGACTTTCGAGAATAAATGTTAGATTTAGAGACACAGCGTAAAATGTCGGTTATGCAACTTGTAATACGATCAAGTAAATCTCTATATCATTCAGTCAGAGCGTCTAACAATTTGATAACGAAGAGGACAAGTCAAATATTTCTGTCACATAGTAATCCTCATTGTAAGTCAACTATCACAGTTGAAACATCGAAGAGATCTCTCTAATTCTGTTTCTCGTCATACTGGATCACGCATTTCCTGAAGTGTTTGGCGCAGAAGGGATACAATGTCGGATGATCGCATGTCCTGCAAGCAGCTGCGAGATGAGAGCAGCATCTCAAGCTTTCACGGCAACAAGAGGCCCACAAGTCGGGTCCGGCAGCGGCGCAATCGTAACAGAAACAGTCACCTGCAATTCGAGATGCCATTTAATATTTATGATTTAACGATTTCCTCTGAAAATTTCCTACAAACCGCACTTCCTCGATTTCACTTGCGCCGATATCTTTTATCTTCAACTATTCAAACTCGCCATAAGCAGTTTCCGCATTTCATCGAAGATGAACGTACAAATAATTATATTTGATTGTGTTTTGCATTACTAGCGTTCTCCATAATAAAATCAAATTTCAAAGTAATGTGTTCACGGATTGCCATTCTCTTTTGTCAAGAATATTTAAAAAATTCTACTTATATAAAGAATTTTTGATTAATAAATACTTATATATTTGAAGAGTGAATTAATTTATATTTACTCGAAGTACAGAAATTAACTTATATTTAATTTTCTACTTAAACAGTTCATATGTTGTGTATATATATATA
>NW_017305569.1:1120960-1126194 GCF_001594115.1 Trachymyrmex septentrionalis | reverse complement strand
TATATATATATATATATATATTAACATTTTCTTATATTTTTTGAAACATTTAAATTTAAAACCTGTTTTGCGTTCAGTTGTAAAGTTAAAAAACGACATATGAATTTATCTTTCGATACTTTTACTGTATTACTTTCTCTTATCCGTTATATATTTTGTATCGTCTTACATATGTCGTATTTGCAAACCTGTGACATAAAGGCGAAGTATATATAGTCGCACGAAGCAGTCGGGATTATTGCGAAGAATGTAGAATGAGATGAAAAAAATTTACGAGTTAAACATTTTCTCGTGTGAGATATCGCACACATATATTTTTTACTCAAAGACTGGTTGTAAATAATCAGAACACATTCTCGGCAATGACATTTGCGAGATGTTTCTCAATCGCGCAATTGTTATGGATTAAGAATAAAATTTAATTTTTCGCGTGGAATTATTCGAAAAAGATGATGCATTTGTTTGCATTATTTTAAGCTGCATTACTCAACATCAAGTGAAATTCGATTACATTGAGTATAACTTACATAATCTTTAAAGTAATTAATAGTAATTACCGATATGTATAATATTGAATAAGTCAATAAGTTTATATCTTGTGAATTTGATACGAAATAAATAAAGGGCAAACTAAGAGTCAAACACATTTTTTTAATTGTCACACAATTAAAAAAAATAAATTACAAATAGAGAAAAGTAAAATTGAAAAAATATAATAAAATAAAAACTCAGTTTAAATGCAAATAAATTTCAAGTTTCGGTTACCGGATTGAGCCCTCTTCAGACTATACTTATATAGATTAACTTATCATAAAAATCTCCGCACAAAATTAATTACCGGAAATGTTCGCATACAATTATTACACGAAATCTTATAAACTACATTACTCTTAGATGTATGGGGATAAATATCTTTTTGTACTTTGATATATTTGTCCATTTTATCAGGACTATGAAAAGATAGAAAAGAATTTTATACGTTCACCACATTTTAATGTTTGTCTGACTCAAAAACGAATAAAAGAGGAAAATTACAAAAGATAATAAATTTCGTTCAATTGAAACTAGCATAGTTTTCTTGGTATATTCAGGAATGTTTTGATCGCAAAAGTTTTCGCCCATGCAGTATTCGAGCCTTGAGAATCGCTGCCATATTTCGCGTGCACTCTACATGTACGAACATATATATAATTAACTTGAAAGTGCTTGCATGTAACGTGTGTCACTGTCACCTAGTTATAGCAATTAGACTTTCTCAAGCACTAATGATAAAACAGCAGCAAATTCTAATGTGTATGTTCCATGAGGATCTGGCATTTGAATATTCATTGAAATCTCAAGCATGTCAAACAAACGTCTTGATATCATCTTCCGACGTTGCTTGAAATCTCGTGAGGCACAACTGCCATGAACTAAATTGTTCTCATTTGAACTCATTATATAGAGAAAGGTGCGATGCGTGATACAGACCTAAAATACAACTACGGCGCTCTTCCTTCTGTGAATGATTATATCGTTCTAGTTATCAGATATTACTAACCCAGCCAGAAACGATTATCGAATCAACGTCGATTCGATTAATCATTTCTGTGGCTGGGTAATTAAATTAAGATCCGAAGATAAATTTAAATCTTGAAACGCATGAATTTTAATTCCGTCGCTTCACTCGAGTCCGTTTAAGCCAACATTCGAAATTAGATAACGCTCTAATATTTTATGATAATACCCCAGTTATTTTTGCGCAGCTACCGGGATGCGAGGATTGCGAGGCGAGGCGTTGCGCGACATTAACGCTGCGTCGGCGAACATAGTCATCTGGGAGCGGCTATTGTCAAGGTCAGAATCTCTATTGTTAAAGCAGCAAATAGCGATGTTTTTTTTCTTCTTTTCGTAATAGCGAGGAAGCTCGCTAACGGTATCGTGTGCGGATTGGAATTGCGGTCAGATGTACGCTCGCATTACGTTGCCGCGACGGTTACGAGGATTTACCTCGAGGACAGTCAACCGATCGTCGAGCCTCCGCCCTTCGACACTCCAAGCCCTCTTCGCCCATAGGACAGCTCGTGAACGAAGCCTCGATAGTATTCTCACCAAGTATCGCGTCGATCTAAAAATATTTCGTCATTATATCGCTATTATATCACTGAACTGAGAATTCCATCGCGAATGTTCGCCGCTGTTATGAAATTCTCATTTCGACAAATGTTAGTCATCAATTAATTCGCAAACGCACCGTCGGATTTAAAAAAAAAATCTTTATCGCGTTGCGTTCGCAATCGTCGATAGAAAGTTCTACTTCGAGAAAGTCCGTTTTTGATCGCTCGCAGCTTGAAAATCGTTTTAACTTGTTCTTGTAAAAAAAGTCTACAATTAATTAGCGATTAAAATTAAAAAATTGAGATTAAAAAACGAGTTAAAATCGAAACATTTTTAAAAATCTTGAATTTGTGCCGAAAAACACCTCGTGCACTTAAGGCTGGTCTGAGTCATGCTCGTGATTAACGCTGTAAATATTATTTTATCTTTGTTATTTACCAGAATAATTAAATAAGGACAAATAATATGTTCAGCTCACGAGTATTGTGAGCATGAATCAAACCGTAGTCTAGTACCTACTTCCATCAATGAAGATTAACTTTAATCTCGGAATATTTTTTACAATCTAAAGCCCGTTTCTATCAATGTAGCTTTCTACAGTAAGATCCAAGCTTTAAGTCTTAAAACGTAAGAAATTGACCGATTTCGACACAGTCGAATGTGAGAAGAATATCGACTTTGATTCGTCAATTTCTTATGGCTTGAGATTTAAAGCTTAGATAATGGCTTATTGTGGAAAGTCCATAACTTTAATCTCATTGTCAGTTGAATTTATTCTTCATCTTTTTCTCTCTAATTCTTAGAACTAGAAAGAGATCTAGAGAATTAGTTGATTACCAAGATTAAAATTAAACATTACATTAGTAGAAATGGGCATTAAAATTAGAAAAAGATGAAGCATAAGTTGAACCAAGATTTAAGTTAATCTATATTGGTGGAAACGGATATAAGAGAGATTAAGTTGAACGTTTGTTATTACAAGCGTAATAGGATACACCGATGATTATTTCTCCTTGTATGCCGGACGCGTTTATTTCTCATGCGACGGTTGCATCACAAACGAGACGATTTGTTCGGAATTATAAATTCGACTTACAGAAGGAATCCGTAAAAACCGAACGGCCTTTTCATCAAGGTACCGACTTTTCCATTTTTGCGTGACACAAATACACTCGTGTGTTTCAATCTTATAAAATTCCAGCTGAATCGAACTTTGCCAAAACCGACAGATACGTGCATTTTCGCTCACAATTATTTTGTCACGAGATTCTTAATGCTCAAAGATTTTAAAGATTTCGTTGAAAGATTAGGATATGTAAGTGAGTGTTATCACAGTACAATCTCGGATAATTAAAAAAATAATAATAATTTAAAAATTCAACAATAAGAAATAGAAGTAATGGCCGGTCAAAGTTAGATCTTTAATGCTTAAATAATCAATTCAATCTGAATTCCTGTATACACTATATATGTACTTGTATATATACCATATTTATATTTTATCGTTACGGCCACTACTTCTATTTCTTATTGTTGAATTTTTGAATGTACGGTTCAGTAAAATTCTTATTGTTAATAATTTAAAAATAATAATTTAATAATATTAAAAATTTAAATAATAATAATAATTTTGGAATAACTTTAAGGAACTGGGACCACCGTTCGACATCCCCCGGCTTACCCGCTTGAACGCGCCCGGTTTGGAGAACATCTTCACCAGTTTCGCCAGTGCGTTCTCCGCCTGGATCTGCTCCGCGATATCGGTGACGTTCGTGGCACAGTGAGTTTCGCGTGGCGGAAGGAACGCCAACAAACCGAAGAGGAATGCAAGCACGCATCGGTCGTGGGACATCGCGCGAAATGGGAAAAAAGAAAGAAAGAAAGAGATAGAGATCAACGAGCTCTCGAGCGCGTTCGATCCCGCGCGATTCGAAACAGGCGACTGGTGATCAGCTGGCGGGAACTCGATGCTTGTTGAATATCTGGTGGGGATATCCTACATCGACGTAGAAAAGCATTGCTGTACGTGCAATTTGTTCAATCTATGAAAATAAGAACGCTTTATTCGCGTTGTGTAGGCGGATTGCAAATACGCTCAATCCCGTATATAATTATTTTCTTAATTCATTATTATGAAATAATAAATTGTGTGATTTCCTGTACATATCGTTTACTGATGATTACATGAAGCTTTGAACATGTCTTTATTGAGAGAAAAATGTATAAAATGAATTTTATAAACCAAGAGGCTTGGCGACTGATTTAATCACGTCTTATATTAACCTTTTGCCGAAGATTCAATTTGAATATTGCTTAACAATGAATAATAGACGTATTTGCATGAAAGCTAGCTAGATTCAACATGAAACCATTCGTTCTTTGCATATAAGGCAGAGATGAGCAAAGAAAGAGAGGATTCAAATCTTCTATTATCTTAAGGATAACTTTGAATTATTAAATATTAAGAAAATTTGGAAGAAAATTATATATACGTTTACTCTATAGAATATGTATACTATATTATACAAAATACGTACTATATATACTGTTTTATTAATAATGCAATTGCGAATTTATATTATTTCTTTATTTTTTGCTTTATTTCTATACTATGGGGACATGCTGAGTCTATCTTATAAGCTAAGAGTCTATGGACATCGCACTCAGCTAGACCGCCAATTGGTAAAAATATAGGGCAGATTTTTGATGAAGCCCAAAGTCAAAAGTCCATCACTGCTCGCCAATCATTCAACGAGCAGGCTAGCTACTTTGCCATTCAACACGCTCAATTGTAGCATATTCGACAATTATAAAATGTATATGTGTGTATATACAATTATTTTCAAGTATAAAATCAGTAGTTTATATATATATATATATAATATTTGCAGAATTTTTTTTAAATATTGCTGCAACATATCTACATTTTAACAATATTTCTGAAAATGCATTATATTGCAATATGTTGCAACGTTGTAGCGATATTGCTGCAAATAGGTGACCCTACAAGGTCAATAATGCTGATCAGTAATATACTGAATCATTAATACTGACAGTATGCATCAATCTTTTTAATATTTTTACAACCTACACGATCAGTATTATGGATAATATATTTCACTTTAATTTCCCTGATA
>NW_017305569.1:1114718-1120860 GCF_001594115.1 Trachymyrmex septentrionalis | reverse complement strand
TACAACCTACACGATCAGTATTATGGACAATATATTTCACTTTAATTTCCCTGATGAAAATAAAAATCGGAGGATAAATCGGATGTAAATCAAAATGTGAAAGAAGCGTAAACGTTTCTTTTACATTTCATTGTTCCAATTTTCGCCTTCTAAAAGTTTTGTTCACGCTTCTGTTACTCTTCCATTACATTTATTTACGATTTACTCCGATTTTTATTTTCATAAGGGTTTACGTGCAATATCTATTGCACTGCGACATACTGTGACATAGACCTTAATAATACTGAATGCTTGAGAATTAAAATCTAGATCATCGCCAGTATCCTACGTCCATCCATCAATATTAACCACACACGATCAGTAATACTGTCAGTATTTGTTAATACTGACAGTATTATTGATCATGTAAGATCATCTTGTGGGAAGGAACAAAATTGTCGCGTATATAAAACAGCGGAATGTTAGTGATTGATTGGATCTTTCGATACGCGAATACTTGCCATGCAACAAAAGTTAGCGCAATAACCAATCATTCTTTTACTTTTATGAAAAAGCAATAAACTGACTTGGCTCCTGCGCTAATTCCCGCCACTCAGCAAGCGTTGCTGCGTTTTATGTGCAGGAATCCTAAAATTGGGCTCTCAGAAGAAAGTGTGAAGTATGTTCGAAACAAAATTTTGTTTAAAAGCTGATTCAGGAACAACTGGATCTGAAATTTCTGGAAAAATTTAAATTTTGCAGAACATATGTATGGAATAGTTTCGATCCGTTTCGGAATATTGTAACGAATATTTAAATGGAATTTTTCATCCATATTTGAATGTTGCTTTTACATTCCGCAAATATTTTGGAATATTCTGGAATACTCTAGGAATGGTTTTTTTGGGGATTTTAGAATTTTTTGATCGATGTCGATATAATAGTATAGACTTTTTAAATTAAAAAAAAAATGTCGATAATAATGATCTTTAAACATCTTTAATTTATTTCTTATATTTTCTCTCACTCTGTAGTCTCATTCAATACATATCACCTGGCCTTAGCATCAACTCGAGCACTGTCTGCAATGCCCACTGGTGGTAGGTCACTGCAGGCCGTAATAGAATACGTCTAGCTTCGTTTGTGTTGTGAAATGTTAAAATGGCGTCTTCTCAGGACGCTTGGTATCTGTCGTTGCTCGGTCTGGCCGAGAATTTTCGTACGTCCAGCCCGCCTAACATTAAATCGTGCATCCAGTGTTTGCAAGCGGTCTTTCATTTCAAGCCGCCGCAGCGTGTCGAGGCGCGCACTCATCTTCAGCTCGGCAACATTCTGCTTACGCACACGAAAAACATCGATTTGGCGCGATACCATCTAGATCAAGCGGTCAGTCTTTTATCTTTTTCTTATCTATATCATATCGAGATCAAGTAACTCCATCGTCTCTGTTTTCCTCACCTCCTCCCTCTCCCTCATCCACTATTTACATGCGTCTGCATTTTTGTTTGTCCTAACCTCTCCACGTGTAATAACAACAAAAGCTGCAACAAGCTTTCCCAAGTGCCACTCTGATTTTGGGATGAAACTCCGATTTTTATTTTGCCTTCGTCAGTAAAATATTCATGCTTTGAGAAAGCTTCGAGAAAGATTCTCGATCTCAACTGTTTTAGAGATATTATGATGGAGAGGAGTGACCCTTTCATTCACCAAATTCGCTACATTAGGAATATTCAGAAATACTCTTGGAATGTTTTTTTTGGGGGATTTGAGGAATTTTTTATAAATATTTTAAAAATATTCAGCATTAGCTAAATTTAATTTAGCTAATATTTAACTTTAATTTTTGTTACTATTAATAATAAATTGATAAAATTTGATACATTAACATAATGTCACAAAAAAAGTCTTGCAATCACAATCGCATGCAGTCAAAGTTATTATACTTTAATATGCTGTCTTCAAGTAGGAAGAATGTCATGTTAGGAAAAAAATGTATATACCTAGTGTTTCAATTTATTTATGTATAAACTAACAAAAACAAACATACCTAATCACTATTTGCAAATCTATAAATAGCTAGTTTTGGAATTTCTAACTGTATCATGAATTGCATAATCTGGTGTAAATTTTGAATGTCATATCAATCATGATTTAAGTTAATGCTGATTGGAGTATTGATGAAATTTATAATGATCCTTGGTTATTCTCTTTAGTGGCGGTTAAGTCAAAATATAAATACGTTCGACGATGTGAAGTTTGAAGCAGCCAGCATTGTCGCAGACCTGTATGAGCAACAACAACAGCAGCTGCAGCCAAACTTGAGTAAACCAATTTTGAGGAAGGCAATAGAACTGTCTCAGCACAATGTCTACTGGCATTGCAGGCTTATCTTTCAACTCGCGGTAAGTTTAATAAACTTAATTCTTTATTGCGTCTTAATTATATAAATTTATAAGAAATATTAATAGGTACAAAGAATCGTCTTGACTATAGATGGCATTTTTTATTCAAATGTATTTAATTTAATTAATTAAATCTTTATGTTTTGAATAAATAATGTATTCATATGTGTGACGATTTGTGTATTGCAGCAAATTCATGCCTCAGAGAAGGACTTCGTCGCAGCGAGTAGCTTACTTGCAGTAGGCGTTGATTATTCCCACATAAGTAACGCTGGTTATACCAGAGTTCTCTTTCTTTTAAGCCGGTGTATGCTACTATTAATAGATAAGAAGTTCACTGAGGTTCATCCTCTTCTAAATTCAGCGAACCATCATATAGAAAATTGGCAAGGCAACTCGTATCAAAAGGAGTATCTAAAGGTGTATTTTCTAGTTCTTCAAGTATGTCATTATCTTATGGCTGGCCAGGTGAGAGTAATTATAAGTATTGTAATTTACAAAAAATATTGGATATACCATTCTAATAGTAACATTATCTTTTTGTATTATTAAAATAGGTAAAGAGCGTGAAACCTTGTTTGAAATCATTGCAACAAAGTATACAGACTATAATGTCACCTAGCTGGCCAACAGATGATGTGGTAGTCACAGGCTCCAATATCGGAGATATGTTTATATGGATGCCGAAAGACCATCTATATGTCTTAGTCTATTTAGTCACCGTTATGCATTCTATGCAAGCCGGATATATGGATAAAGCGCAGAAATATACAGACAAAGCGCTTAGTCAAATTGAAAAACTGAAAAGTAAGTATGCATATTATTTTTTTAATTAATTAAAGTAGTTTATTCTTCTTTTCTTTTTACGTTAGGCCTCTGGCCTGTGTTATATCTTTCTCATATGCTTGTGATGCGTACGCTGATTATTCAATTCTCACAAGCATATGGAATCTACAGTTTTAATGCCGGTTCCGAACGGCGGATTTTTCGAGAGGTGTTTCTGTGGGCAAGGATACTCTCGGAAGGTTGCCGGCCTTTTCCGAGAGGAAATACGAGCGTAAATATTTTGGTTCCTACTGGGATCGAACCCGGGACTTCTGGCATGGTAGACCAGTGCGCTGTCTGCCATGCCACGCTCGCACTCAAAGTAGTTTATTGTTTTCTAAAATTACAATTCTCTTCTCTTGTTTCTTTATTCACAAATTCTCCAATCAATCTCGAATAAACGGAATGAAGGTCGAAATCAACCGCTCTCACGATGAGCTACGCGTCATCCTGCATAATACATTATGTTTTTACATTTTTTATTGATTTAATATTTCGTAAAATCGAAATTTTTATTGTTATTTTACAGTTATCGATAATAAACCTATCTTGTCCGTGTTTCAACTAATGCTCTTGGAGCATATAATCATGTGCCGGCTTGTAATGGGAAACAAAAGCGTAGCTCTTACAGAAATTTCTCAAGCTTGCCAACTCTGCAGACGGCAGCCTAGGTTACTTCAAGGTCATAGGCCACAATTACATGTATTACTAGGTTTATACGCAATGTCTATGAATTGTTTGGAAGCTGCAGAGGCTCAGTTTACTGCTGCACTTAGAGTAAGGAAATAAAATTGTTATTATAAATTGTAATAAATAAATATAATAAATAATTCAAGAATTTTTTATACATGTTATTATATCTTTAATCTATATTAGTTGTGTATACTCTTTTGAACATTTATTTTCTTTTTGGCTGAATTTTACATACAAATATAATTAGATGTATGAGGTACTTCTAACGACAGCAGACATTGAAAATAAAGATTTATCTTATCTTTTTCAGACGTCACAAGAGAGAGAACTCTGGACATTCGCAAATTTGAACCTGGCGATAGTATATCTCAGATCAAAGAAAGAAGCCGAGCTGGGGGTATTATTAGAAAGGATAAATCCAGAATCTCTACCATCGCATTCTCATTCTTTGAGGGCAGCTGCATATTACGTACAAGGACTTCAAGCTTTTTTCGGTGCTAGATACAATGAAGCAAAGTAAGTAAGATTTTTTTAAATATTTCTTTTCACATATCCTAATAAATATTTTGATAAATGGGAATGAAACTTGTAAGTTTAATTTCCCAAAAAGTAAAAACAGTCTGATTCTCAGTTAGCGACGTTAAAAAATCTCAGTATAGAAACAATTTGAATATATCGATGTATTATTGTGCAAATATGATTTTCAGACGATATCTTAGAGAAACCTTAAAAATGGCAAATTCGGAAGATTTGAACAGACTCACTTCCTGTAGTCTTGTGCTTTTGGGACATATATTTCTTTCATTAGGAAATAGTAGAGAATCAATGAATATGGTCACACCTGCGATGCAATTAGCTTCTAAAATACCTGATGTACATGTACAACTGTGGGCTACTGCCATTTTAAAAGGTACATGTAGATACATTGAAAAGTAAGTAGTGATGTTTTAATTAGCTGCAAACTATATAATTGAAATATTACAGATTTATATAGAATTTGTGGTGACCCTACTCATGAGGCCGAAGCGTATCAAATGCATTGTACATTCTCTCAAACCCTCTTGAAGGACCATTTTCAAAGTTCTCAAGTAAGTGAGCACTCGCTCATTCATTGGATAGATGGCCCGGTTCCTGCATTGCCAATAACTAATCCACCACCATCTACATCGCAAGCAATTCTCTAATGGTGTAAAAGATATTTAGGTGTGTCCACTTTACTTAAATTGTTCAGCATTGTCTGAAACCATGTATATTTGTACTAATTATCTATTGAGTTGTAAAATGAAATTGGGTTTAGCCTCACATTTATTTTAAATATTAAAAGAATTATGATAACATTTCAGAAAATTGAATTTAATTGTAAACAAGGCGGAAAATAGGATTAATGGATATTTGATATATCCAAACTTTTTTAATACGTGAAATCTATAAGAGTACGACAACTAGTTAATAGCAGAGCTTAATAGCAGTTTGCAATATTATTTAAATCATCGAAATTATACACGGCAGGGACTGATTATATATATATTTAGACTATTGATATTTTGTTTATTTGTTTATTGCAATCGTTTTTTTATCGACAGAAAATCTAGATGCTTGTCATCATAATGCAGAACAGATATCATATGCGTTTTTTAGAATTGTATGAACCATTCTGCCGCACAATGCGTTTAAACAAGGTTTATTGCACATATAGGAAATAGATGGAATACAGAATAAAGATTATTTTTGTTTGACTTTAAAATTTTATTGACTTTATATACTTTTCTTAAGTGTGGATTAAATGGCTTCAGAAATATTTTTTTAAACCAAACAATTAATATATATATTAAGATATTTTAGTTAAAATTTGTAATTGCAATATCATTATACAATCTCTTCAATGATATCGTAATTAAAATATTATACAAAATTTTATTTGGAAAAACAATTAATCTTCGAAATGTAACTGTGTAAGTAAAGAAGATGGGGAACAAATATCAAAATTTAGATATTAAAAATTTTGTATATATACTGGATTATAAGAATAATGAAATCGACATAATTAACTTTCAATCTGGTTTGATATATTATCAGTATATTCAGTGATTTATGAAATGATTTTACTAGTTTTTTTAAATTTTTTTTATGATCAAAAACATTAATAATTTGGCTGTGGTGCAACAGAATAATAACATGTTTATTAAGCGGTACATGTAACAAAAAAATGATAGGTACAAAACTTTGCAAGTCTGTTAAAAAGA
>NW_017305569.1:1102658-1114618 GCF_001594115.1 Trachymyrmex septentrionalis | reverse complement strand
TATATATATATATACATGTATTTTTATTAAGATACTATATGTATGCATTGTATGAGTATATAATAAAAATGTAATTGTTATATATTAATATTAGTTACAGTAACAAATAAACAAAGAAAGGGGCCTTAGAATGTGGTAACTTAAACAGCAAAAAACTTGTGTGTAAAATTCTTTACTTTGTTTAAATTATTCTGAACATATTTTCTACATTTTGTATATTTTTAGAAGTAAGAAAAGTAAACAATAGAATAGTGAATGTAATAAAACACAGGTTTATACAAATATTTAATTCTTTTCTCAATATAAAAAGTACAAGCTTCATTTACTCTAGTATGTGTTTTGTGTATATATATGTGTACATATAAATATAATATTGATATCTTATGGATATTACTGTACAGATTATTGATTTAACATGATTTTACGATTAGTCTGATATCTAGCTTTCAGAAAAGTAAATTTAAGATATACAAATTAGTAACAGAGAAAAAAAGAAGGGACAGAAGAAGACAATTATTTACAAGATGAAATTAATAAAATTTGTCAAATAATATTACAGCCACGTTTAATTACATATATAGAGAGTTACATATCTTTTTTATAATATATATTTTTAAAAAATTGTTATTCGTTTTCATTATCATTGTGACAATTATATGCAATAAAGTGCATGTATATATATTCGCGATTGTATGTTTAATAAAAATAAAAGTATTAAATATCTTTTATATATCTTCAAGCTTTCATAAAATATTTTAGAATATATTTTTAATCATATATATATATGATCAACTGTGATATATTTAATTCATTAAGTAAAAATATAATGATGCAAATAAACTAGTTTCAGCTTTTTCTTTTTTAAATAAATGTACATACAAAGTAAACAAGTATGGTAATAACATGTATAATAAACATGTATGGTAATAAAAAAAAAATTTATTTTTATTGAATGTGATTTATTTCGATAATCACATTTTTAAATGATATACAACTTCTCTATTGCTTAATTATCAATTATCATACAATTTTTTAATAATTTATACATTTTTTTACTATAATGTCAGGTACATTACTTCCTGTACCAAACTTGTGTGGTTTGCATACGTTTAATCTTTTTCTGCAATTGAAGAATACCATACAATAGTGCTTCAGCTGTTGGGGGACAACCTGCAATATTGAAAGTTTATATTATATAAATATGTATTATACATATACTTTTTTAAATAAGAAGAATACAAATATAACTGCAAATTTACCAGGTACGTAAATGTCCACAGGTATTATCCTGTCGCAACCCCTAACCACTGAGTAGCTGTAATGATAATATCCACCTCCATTCGCGCAACTTCCCATAGAGATGACCCATCGGGGATCAGGCATCTGATCATAGATTTTTCTCAAGGCAGGTGCCATTTTATTCGTCAAAGTGCCAGCAACTATAATAACATCTGACTGTCGTGGCGAAGCGCGGAATACCACGCCAAATCTGTCCATGTCGTATCTAGGTGCAGCGATGTGCATCATCTCCACAGCGCAACAGGCTAAACCAAAAGTCATTGGCCATAGCGATCCTTTACGTCCCCAATTCAGTAAATCATCCGCTCTGGCCAAGGCATACTCTGCCATGTTACTGGACTTTTGAAAAGGACTGTATGGCTCGACTTTCGGTTTCTCTGGCAGCTGAGTCTTTGCTTCCTGCACTGATGTCTCCGTAGCCATGTCTTTTGTCTGAACCTTCAATGTAGCAGCAGTAGCAGATCCTGATGCTGCTACATTATTACGCACCAGGGACACCAGTCCCTGAGGGACGTTATCTATAAAAAAAGAAATGAATAAATAAAACGCAAAATAATTTATACAAATAATTAAATTTTTAGTAAATATTATCTTAAATGCATTGACAAGGTTATGATCGGTATTTTAATCGGTTCGAACGTTTCGAAATAAACTATACGACTATGCAAATAAATAAATGCGCATTAAGTTTTGTGATGTATATCAGAGTGCAATCTTATGCAATAGCGCGACATTAAAACGAAAAGTGAGCAAAAACTGAAGTTTGCTTCAAAATGATATCGATCATCCGCGGTTCAGATGTACGCGAAATTTTATTTGATGTGGGATTAAATGCACAATATGCCTAAAGTACATCAGGATTAAGTATTGAGACGGTCATTTAATGACAATTAATATAATTCTTGGTAAAATAACTCACGTGTAACAGAACGAAACATTTTCGACCTCACGTCGTCACGAACTTGATGGCTTGCTGCTACATCGCAGGTTATATAGGCGCATGCGCCAGTTTCTACTAAAAACCCTCAGTTTAAATGGTTGCATTCAGCAGATAAAATATCTTTGCACTGTTATAAAATTCTTTAATATGATTGATTTTGTCTTTAATTCCTCACTGGATCTAAATAAATGTATAAACCAATCATGTTAAAGAATTTTACAACAGTTGCAAAGCTAAGCTGTGTTTAGAATCATCATCTGGATGTCCAGAGTTCTGTCTGTTTAATCCATAGTTCTGTCATCACAGTTCATCTGTTTTCTGTGGCTGAGTGTACATTTTTGGAAACTTAAAGTGAAAAAGGTATGTGTTTGATATTGTCGAAAGTAAGAAAGGGAGTTCTAATGCAGTCTAGTGCAGGAACAAAGACAAACTACCTGTTTATTCGTGTACAACAAGAATAAAACATCTGGATACATCCGGACGGATTGCAAATGGAAATTATAGGTCAGTTGTTTAATTTCAACGGAACTAATTCTAATAATTTTTTCTTTTTCTCCTTTGATAAAATTGCTTAAATAATTTTCTAACAATTACCATTAGAGAAAATGGGTAAATTGTGCGCACCTAAGGGAAATTTATTGTTCTGGAATGATTTTCCAAGTTCAAAGCGATATAAGTATGGAAATAGAAACTATAAACATTCTTCTATCATTACGTAGCCTCATACCGAACAAATTTTCATTCAATAAAGTTGTATTTGGTAAAAAGGAAGAAACGAAAAAATTTCTCGCGCGTCGGGTAATTGTGCACAAAGCTAAAGTCGTAGGAAATGAATGAATTATAGAATGTTGACAAAAAATCAGAAAATATATTTATTATATGCAATATAAATATATATTAAATATATTTTAAGTATATATTACATACTCGTATATTAAGCAAAAATAGAAAACTAATATAATAATAATACACATAGACTTTGACAAATAAAAATAAAATAATAATGCAAAGAAAAAAACGAAAAAATGAGTGCTAGTCACATAGTATATGAAAGATGGGTAATTGTGCGCACTTCAAAACGCTTGCGCACAATTACTCGCCACGACCTGACTCGATATGAAATATGATTACTTCAACATTTCTTAATCAAACTTAATGAATAACAATTTAAAAAACGTACATAATAACATATTTTAATAACGTATGCAATTTTAATCAAATAAATTTAAAATACCAACTTACCACCTTATTTTCTAACTGCTAAAATAACAAGAAAAAATGTGACTTCACTTTTTTGTATTTCTCTGATTAGTAATGTATTTATGTCATATCTTTTGTAGTTTATATCTTAAGAGGACGACCTCCTGCGTAAAAATTTCACCACAATGATGTGGTAA
The DNA here is from genome assembly GCF_001594115.1 of Trachymyrmex septentrionalis. NCBI lineage: Eukaryota > Metazoa > Arthropoda > Insecta > Hymenoptera > Formicidae > Trachymyrmex > Trachymyrmex septentrionalis. The sequence continues at coordinate 1,110,982 of NW_017305569.1, read as the reverse complement.
AATCCATTGGAAAAGTACCAAGCCAGGATGCGCACAATTACCCACTGCGCACATAATTATCAGATAATGTTCTTACATGCAGCACAAATGTTGCACAAAAGTTGCAGCAACACTGCTCGTGTACTGTTAGTACATACATTTATCTTTGGAACAAAGAAAAGAAGAATGCGATGTAGTATTTTGTAGAATATTTTATTGGCTCGATTCTCTTGTTTTATACAAAACATCTAACAAACACAGATGCTTCCGGCTGAATTTATTCCGACCTGCCTTTACGAAAAGCGGCTAATCTATCAATTTTGCATCTAATGCACTTGTGTCTCGCAAATTCCCGAAGGGTACGCTACGTACAATGCGATTATCGGTTTGCTCAACAGTGCTCAATGTGGATGCATCTAATGATTAATAAATACTAAGCTAACAATTGGTAAATGTAATAAAATGTAATGTATCTGTATTTATTTTGTATGTGTGTATGTATACATGTATTCGTGTATGTAATACTCAACAACTCTCTGCGCTAAAGTTCAGCCGCGGACGGGGACATGAGGCTAGGCCATGGAAACCGATTTTACAACTCTCTGCGTAACATTTTTTCGCTATATACAAAAACGACCACTAGATCCTTTAATTCGTGTCTGGACGAAGAGCTTCGCGTGTACCATGCACCCTGATGGTCTTTGACTCATTATTTCATCGCCGATGAGTTTCACGTGGCCGCGAACCCATCCTGCATCCATATTACATCATGTCCGATTTTAGGGGACGAAGACACGAAACTTGAGAGGCGACGGCGACAACGCGGATGGCCTCGACAATGTGATATGCCTTCGTAGAGATCTATTTAGCAAAAAGTTTCTTTAATCCATTAATGCCTAAAATTTTATAGATTAATTAACAATTTATTACCGCAACAACAACAAAGTTTCCTTCTTCAAAATTTTTCGTTGAGTTTCGCGCCGACTCAGCGGCTCGCTATTCAGCGAGTGTGTAACCGGACACATCATACATTCTTCTCTGAGAGGGATTTTCCTGACTTATATTCCATTTTCGGTATATCTCTTTATTCCGCGACGAATCGCCGGGTCCGACTGCGTCATTAGGATTTCCCTTACACGCGCGTTATGGAGCACAGCCGAGGATAATTCTGTTTCGGCGTAGAATACTGACGGCACGAACGGAACGTTTGGAGCTCAACGATCTACGACGTCGAGCGACCTATAATAGGCTAGGAGAATGTGCAGAGCATCGAATCGAAGAGAAATTAAAATTATCGGAATGGATATACGTTCGGTTTCGGAACTGCGCGTTAAAGCGTATCGGAAATAAAATTCATAATAAAGATTTCACGTTAACCATAGATTAACGTAGCCATAGATTAATTTCAGCTATCCAATGCGTGTTCCGAGGATAATCTATCTAATTAAAATGTTTTGCAAAATTTGGAGTTTGAGAAATTCTTAAAATTAGTAGAAATTAGAAAATTAGTAGTAAAGTTCTCCACTTCATAAAATTATCGCATCGATTTTTTTTGGAATCGGTAAAATTTGTTTTTTGTCCCAAAATTAATACTCTGCGATCTCCCGCGAAATCATTCCGCTACAAATTAGCGAAATTTTTATTTTTCCTTCTCTTCAAAAAAGATACGTCATGTTTAAAGCTTCATACCGTTAGCCACGATGTCAGTTCAAGATCTGCGCAAATCCGTGTTTAAGGATTTTCAGTCCTTATCAATGGAACATGGTCATTATTTGCATACACTAAAAACAAGAGTCTGTAATAGTTATCAAATGTTGAATGAAATTATTTTGCTCAACATTCGATAGCTATTGGCAGATTCCCTTTTCCGTGTAGAATCTTGGAAAGTGTGCCGCACTCCGTTCCGGAACCGAACCGAATTGGAGATCGCGGTTCGATGCCCTGGATCTAGAGAGCGGTATCGGGAGTAGTGTCTACGGAACTGTCGTCTATGGGATCCCTTGTGTCTGCGATGATTTTGTGCGCCTTTTTCTCTCGTCCGGTAACGCGGAGAACGCGATCTCGCCGTCGCGCGTCGCGTCGGTTGCGGAAATCCGCGTGTCGCGGTACGCGAACGGCTCTCTACGTAGCGTGGAAATAAAAGTGTGAGAAAGATGAATCGTCAAGCGGCTAATGATTCGGCCGACGCATTTCCATGGCCGCGATGTCGTCCACGGAGATAAGCTTTTCTATGGGGATGCACGAGAGCTCGCCGCCGACGCACGATTGCGGCTGTTGCCACCTGGCCTCCCTTTCCGCTTCCTTGGCCTTAAGCTCGGCCTCCCGTGCGCGACGTTCCTTCAGCTTTAGCGAGAAGATCGCCACCGAGCGCGCCCGTTTCATCAGGCTTTGCTTCACGCGCGTCTTCTTCGCCTCCCGTTCCTCCTTCGTCGGTTTCTCCTCTTCTTGACTCGAGATGGTTTTGCTGGAATCCGACAGCCCGCTCGAGTCTTTCTCCTTTTCGGCGAGATAAGACTGCCGCTCGCTCGCTCGATGATCGTGCGTTTCACGAGTTTCACGGGTTTCCCGGGTTTCCCGGGTTTCTCGAGTTTCCCGCTGATGATGCTGTTGTTGCTGCTGGTGGTACTGTTGCTTCTCCACCTTCTCGCGTTCCTTTTCCTTTTCGGGCGAAAAGCGGAACTTCTGGTTTCTATGAGCTGCCGCCCAGGGCGGTGCCGATCTTTAAATAAGGAACTAATGTATTAGCACTGAAATATACCCTTTCAATTCTTCGAAGTGGAATCTTACACTAAAAAGTGAAAATTGAGCCAGTCTTGAAAAAGAGTGACTCAATTTAATTTTTAAGAGTGAGATTTTACTTTTCAGAATGTGCGATTTACTTGAAAAGTTTTAGAAAATAAAAAAGGAATAACATCGAACGATTAAAGGATATGTATAAGAAAAATATTTTCAATGTTAGGAATAAAGAAAATATTCAAAGCTATCAATAAAATAGACGTGTAATCGGAGTGTATTTAATCAGAGAAAAATCATAGTACGTATCCATACAGCGAAGATATTTGCGACAACATTGCTGTAACGTTCTCAATGTTTTACTGCAATATTGCTGAAATGATCTGTGCTGTACAGAATATATTTTATTCCTTGTACCTGAGAAGATCGCTGTCTGAGGAAGAAGCGAGTTCTTTGGAGACGATGCAATCGGTTGACCTGTGCAAAGTTAATTCCTCCTCCCGTCCGCTCACTGCAGCGGCACCGCTAATTTCGGAATCACTCGATTTTCGTCCACCTGGCTCTAAACCTAATCGACGTACCCAATCGACGCCGCCGTGTGGTCCGATGGTCAGATGATGGCCGTATTGATCGTTGGTACCGGACGCTTCCGGTTCGTTGCTTAACCACTCCCTCGAGCGTCTTCCTACTGAGAAACTTTTCGTCAATGCGACCATTCCATGCCTAATGAAGTATTTTGCACGGTTTGCCATGCAGAACCTTTGCGACAGGCATTAATACCATGATGTAAGAAGATTACGATTAACACGTCGTCCGCCTAGCAATTTTATGCCTTATCTATAGACTTTTATCTGTAACAATTTCACATCTTTCCAACAACAACTGAAGTGGGTAGTTTAGTTTTAAAAGTTTTGTGTCTTATACGTTACAAAATTTTCATTATTATAGGCATAATAATAAAATATTATGTAATATAATTAAACATGAAAAATATTAATTGTTTGTTGGCATACTTTCTCTTTTACATTGTTATCTAACTATTTATCTAATAATAAACACGACTCCGAAAATCATAAAGTAAAAAGTAGAAAGGAAATATTGAATTATTGAATTACACAATAACTTTTTACTTATGTCAAAATTTTACGGCATTAACTTTTAGAATTAAAAAAAAAATTTAATCGATCTGATCGTAGCAGAGAGGCAACGTGTTAATTGTTATACTTGTATATGATGATGAAGCGTTACATAAATTTTTCTTATATAAAATCGCAGTTTATGCGCGATTTTATGAACCAAACCTCGTTCGCCTCCGGGTATGGAACATCTCGGCGTGTTACGAATGTCCCGGGTGACGTTGGAATTACTCTCGGGTAAGAACGGACTGGTCTCGCTACTGCTTCCACCGCTGCCGGGGGTTCCGGCCGTAGGTGGTGTTTCCGCGATCCTCGGCACCGACGCGGCACTCGGCGTTGTCGGACCACTTGGTGTGTGGGTGGTGGTCGAAGCCAGGGTCGGGGTGTCCGCCCGACTGGACGCATAAGCAGCGCGATCGGAAAGCATCTGCTCTTCGCTTTCTCCGTCTGCTGGACTCACCACGAATCTCCCTGAGTTCGAGCGAAATTAATAGATGGTAGGAAGAAGGATGTAATGCGACAGGCAAAGCGATTAACACTTTCGTGCTGCTAGAGCGGAGATCATATTCGCGAACAGGATACCGGATAGGCACTCTCTAAAGCTTTTAGAATGAATCTCATTTTGAAGAGTGAAGTATCACCCTTTAGAGTGAGGGTCCACTCCAAGGAATTTAGAAAGCAGATAGTAAAAGCCACTGGATCAGGAAAGATAAAATTGGGGTATGAAGATATTTCAATTTTTACAAAGAAGTCATATATGGAAAGTTTTGTTGAAATATTTAAAAATTTAACAGGCTATAGATCTGAAAATAATGTTGTTAGATCATTAAAATAATTATATATAAAACAAACTTATTAGAATATCAAAACTTTTTGCAACATGTTCATCATGTTTGAATTTCTTATCTAATTATTTTGATCGACCAACACAATTATTTTCAGATTTGTATTTAAGTAAATATTTTTAGTTCTTCCAACAAAATCTTTCCATGTATAAAATAACTTTGATGTATTAGGTGATAGGTAGGTAGTGTACATTGATGAGCATCGGATAAAGATGAATTAAGTACCTATCACTGTCGTTGGTTGTTGTTCCGGTGACGGAGTCGAAGATAGCCTTCGAACTGCCTCGCGTCTTAAGAATTCCACTTTAGCCATCTCGGTGGCGACCCAATGAGGTATATCGGGAATCGCGCAAATAATCACAAATCGAATAGCGAACATGATGTGTTCCAATGCCACGATTAGTAAAATGGTTTGCGTTGCTGACATCTCCGGAAACATTCGTTGCACCTGCCCACTCAATCCGATTAGAGCGCAGTTTACCAAAATAGCGACCAAGCCCATTGCCTCCATGGCGTTCTATTAAAGTTCCAAAATTAATTATTGATTGAACTATATTTGTCTACAATGTGTTTCCTAACTTCGTAGATGGATTTAGCATGCAAAGATATATAAAGAAAAGTTCATTCTATTTAACTTTAACTTTAATTTATGATTATTTTGCATATATCTATTGTACCTAAAATGAATACTTTGAACACTTGTAAAGGCAACATAAATATAATACAACTTAAATATAAATATAAGATTAAATCAGAGATATGGTAAAATCAGATTAAATTTTAGATAAGGCAAAATCAGATATATGTGATAAATATTTATTAAAATTCTCTTCTAACTATTTTGCTAGCTAAATTTATTCTCAAATTTACATTTGTGCATATTATGAACTTTCGAAAATCGTTCTTCACTTACTTGCCATGTACCGATATTCGAGACCCTACGCCCAAAAGGTCGTTGAAGCACGAAACATAATTTGAACGCGTCGCCGCGTAATTCGAGCAAATTCCCAAGTAAAGCGGCCATCGCAGCTAATGGAAATGCAGACGAGAAGAGACAGACGTATCCTAGTTGCGATAACATTTCCAAATGCTCTGAAAACGCCCCGTCATACTGCAAATTGAAAATCATTATTTATTAAGCTTAGGCAACATATTTTTGTGATTATTATACTGTATATATTTTTTACAAGTTATTTATATATAAATTACAAAACTTACTCAGAGATAGTCTTAGATTAATTTTATAAATTACATTACATAAAATGTAGTATATTTCTTGGTGAGAGCTTTTACTCCGCTATAGAAAAAGCAGTTATTTTATTGTTTCTTTTATATGAATATAAAGAGTCTGCATATTTATATATATTAATATCTATATTATGCTAAAAAGATAAGATTTGTTAGTTCTGTTGCATATATTGTTTAAATATATTGTTTATGTATTGTCAATATTTGGCAGTAAAATAAATAATGCAAGTTTATTTAAAAGATAACAACTTAATAAAAATGTCTGTTTAATATGATGCTAACAAAATACATTTATATTTAGTATATATTTAGTTTTGCCTTTGAATAATGAAAACACTTATCGTGTTTTGGGCGTGAATCCACGTGCACACATTAAAGAAAATGAAACTTTGCTAAAATACAAGTTGAGAACACGAGGATGCATGGGCTCTGCGTGATAAACCATAGAGCTCTGTTCCTTTCGGTCACTCTGCATCATTTAAAAAATGTAAAATATGTAATATTGAAAGATGTATAGCAAATATTTTACTTAAAAAATTAATACTTGGAGCTGAATAAATCTTTTTATAACTTTTTTGTAATTCGAAACATAAAATATAAAACTTTTATTATTTTTTATTAAATACTTAATAAGATTGAGGTTTATATAAAAAAGTAATATTTTGATCGATTAATAATCGCTACAACAATGCATTAAAAAAATTATTTAATTATTAAATTTATACTATACATTTTACATTTTTAAGAAAAATCGCGATTGTTTGTGACAGAAAGGATTGATTTTTAAAGGATGAATGTGATATTACCTTCCTGGTCGATACCTGTGCGTCGTCGATGGAATGGGTATGAAACGGGATAAAAATCATTAAAATTCTGCAAAAAGAAACGATCTACAAACGCAATGTGACATTGATATTGCTATTAATAGTTTGGCTCAGTCGTCATGCAATATAGAATGCGAAGAGTGCAGTCTGAAAAGAACGGACAGAAAGGTCTTAGGCGAGATAAATGGGTCGATTTACGATACGACGCGTTCGATTCACTCGCAGTTTTATATAACACCCTCGAAACTCAAGGAGACCTTGACGGGGCGGCTGAAACATCTATTAAGCATAATCTTGATAGAGAGATGCTTGATAAGTCCTTCCTTATTTTTATATATCTCTATATACATTATGTTTTCAATTGTGAGTGGTTCGAAGGACGATATGCGTGTGCGGTGTAGTGTTCCCAGAAAAACGAAAGATCTATTGGCTAAATCTAGACCAAACCTTGAACGTAACGTCACTAAGTAGAGAATTAGTGGGATGCCCTACTCTGTAGAGGGAACTCTCCAATTCTGCCTGGCTGACGTTTCGCGGTTGCTTCGTTTTGCCGCTGTCAGGTCGTTCGTCCTTTTCCTCGGTGTCCTTACCACCCTGTACCTCTTCACCCTCCTGGCCTGGGGGTGGCCGTGCCTCGCTAGGACTCAAGGCCCCGAACAGTTCGAAGCTCAGCCGTGCCAGCCGTAGTTGCTCGATGAGGTATGGCACCGCGGATTCCTTCAGATTGCCGATCACTTGACGAGCTATGAGTAGAGCCGCCAATTGCTAAAACGGAAATTTATGTTCTTATATGATTATAACATATTACAGGAAAGTTGAATCCTCACCTCTTTGAGTCTCTCTTGATCTTGAAGATAGAAGGCGATGTAAAACAGCGATAGGAAGGAGTTTACAAACTGAAACTGAAATATAGGATAGTCGTTGCAGATTATCTGAAAATCGCAGTGGCGTTAACACACATACATTATATATACAAAATGCACATAAAAGAGCGGTTACGAAGGCTTGTGTTGTATAAGATTATTTTAAGCGTAAGCAAAAAAGTGTTCTTTTGCAAAAAGAATGTTCATGCAGCGACAGAGACAGCCAGAGCAGGCACTTCTGCTTTAAAACAAAAAGCTTAAAGTCTACATTGTATTTTTCAAAATGTCCACCTCTAATGTACGATAACTTTTTTCAGATATCGAGTTAATTTTTATTTAATTTATTTTTATGTTTATTTGCCGCAATCGCAGATTAATGTATAAAATTAGATTAATCTGAGCAGTGAAATTATTTTTATTTTTAGTCATAAAAAATTTTATAAATGAACAAGTATTAAAAATTCTTATCTTCAATACATTGCGTTTATATATTTTACACAGAATTTATTGTGTCATATTCAGAATTTAAATATATCATGTAAAAATAGTTATAAAAGAATAACTTGAGATTAAAAATTATATGTATATAAGTTTTTTCCATAAGAAAGTCTTTCTATTTGATCATTTACACAGTATTGTATAATGTATTCAATGAATTGTGATATAATGAATAAAAAAGTGATTGTAGTAATTATG
>NW_017305569.1:1076159-1102558 GCF_001594115.1 Trachymyrmex septentrionalis | reverse complement strand
ATATATATATATATTTATAATTGATTTCAAGAATAAATGCAAAATTAATTCTTGATTAAATAATTAACTAGAAAATAATTAAAATAATAGGTCATCAAGAGATTTATATAAAAATTATAATATCTATAATTACATAATGTTATCTATCATAGATAGCTAATTAATAACGTTTTTCAATTCGATTTTATTGAATACTGCCGAAAAATATATTTGTGATGACAAGAGGAAAATTGATAAATCTTTAGTATTTATTTAATATTCTTTATCGTATCATTAATTAGAGGAGGACATGTGTACGTTTAACACAACATTGATATTCTATTCGTTGAAAATGGAGAGTTCTTCTTATTACCAGTGCCACTTTGTAGATCAGATGATTCTCGTACTCGGTGTCTAGTCGATAGTTTTCTGCGTCCAACACACAAAAATCACAAATACTATCTACCGTACCATGGACGCTCTCCACAATTTAAATGATAACGAAACTGTATCTATAATATGTCACGAGTTTAATCACATAAAAAAAAACAGAACAACAATCTTTCATATAAATGTATGATGTTTTCGTTACATAATCTTTTAATTGTTCTCTAGAAGAAGCTAAGCTGTGGAAAAATTATCGAAAGTATATGCTATGCTTTTGAACTAGACGTGCATAGTGTACCGTAGAATACATATATCGATGCGAAAAAGTCGGCAAATGGCAATTGTTCGTATTTTGAGTCGCACGGAGATACGATTATGTCAAAAGAGAGAGAGAGAGAGAGAGAGAGAGAGAGAGAGAGAGAGAGAGAGAGAAAAGGAGGGAGGAAAAGAAAGATGGAGGAAAATAGTGTAAAGTATAGGAGTTCGATTATCATTGGGACACATACCCAAATCGTTTAACCACACCGCGACTTTGAAGTACGCTTCATCCATTAACGCAATCACTATTGCCAGCAACACCTTTGGCACGTAGCTTAGCCAGAATCCATAGCCTCCTGATTCGAGATGTGCGTCCCACCAATCCTGTAAGTCAAACAAGTCGAAAAGTTTATAGCATAAATTTTATATCAATCTTCAGCTTTCTTTTTTTAAATATATAAATAAATTAAATATAAAATGTATAATACATATATATAATTTAAGCCCAAGTGACAGAAAAGTACATATTTGGATTTATAAATTTTACAATTTAAATAACAATTTAAATCAGTACATTTGTCGCTTTTCTATTTTCAAATAATAAAAATCTTTTTACGTAATCCTATTATGTAATAAGTCTTTTAAAAATTTTAATATAATCATTTCCCTAATTCGATAATCAATTAAAATCTTTTTACGATTAATTATTAATAACTATTCAATGCACTTATACGTACCTGTATCTGAAAACTCAGAATCATAACGATGAAGACGAAGAGTAAACAGATTGCAATGATAGGCACGCTCACGAAATATCGAAACATATTTCTTCGCCACCTGGGATACGTCGGTTCCAGCCTACCCGTCACTGGTGAAACCTCTAGTGTTCCCTAAACACAGTTACGGCTGAATTAATTGAACTGATCAAATTTCGAACAGGTTTTACAAATGGATTTTTATTTGTCAAAAATTCCTCGCAGTATTGCCTATATTTTCAATTGTACGGCGTAGCAAAAGCATGTTCTAGTCTCATAGCGCTGTGCAGGTGTAGACGCTGGAGTAGCACTACGGCATCCATGCCGATCATCAGAGTGCTAAGGCTTAAAAATGTTCGAAAGGTTCTTACTGTAAACAGAGGTCTAGGCTCGACCAATAAATCGTCCCTCTGATCCAAAGTGCCCCACCTGTACGCCAATTCCGCGCCCCTTCTTTTCCATGTCTCCAGGTATACGGTAGCCCATATCACGTTGAACACCGAAAACAGAACGTACGCCACGTCCTCCACCGCTTGGTTCCTGCCAATGATGCCGACCTAAACAGACGAGATCTGATTGTTACTTATTTTTTAATATAAGTAAATTGCCTCTATGAACCTTCGCGGTTTATTAGTACGTAAATAATATATTTATAAGGCGATAAGATATAATTTGCAAGAATGTACTTCCAAAGAAGTTAACTGCAAACGTTTTTATTCTGAATTTGAGTCCTCTTTAATGCAAAAATCAAATATAAACTGCTATGCAATTCTACTCAAATCCAAAGTTGAAACGTTTGCAGTTAACTTCATTGTAAATACATTCCATTTGCGAATTATATCTTATCGTCTTATAAATCCATTACATGATTAAATGTTATTATTTAGGCATTAATAACCGCGGGGGCTTACATAGACAATTTACTTATGTTTGATTTATTTTTTTAAAGCTACAAAACTATTTTTATTTTAATTTACTTGTTTTTGCTTGAATTTCACATCATTCCGTTGTCTGGAAATTAGTTTATTTTAAATCTGAATTTACGTTTTGTTTTATTTCGTTTATTGAATAAACGGGATTACATACTTTTAATCGTTATTTAAATCATAACGATATACGTGAGATATATATATATATATACATACCCAATATATGACACCCACTGCAGCTGGAACGATCAAAGCGGTAGTGTAGTGGCCGAGCCAGGCAAAGTACATGGTGATTTTCACCCCGAAATATTTACAAATATCGTCCAATGGTTGGGGGCTGAGGAACGCGCGGACCCAGCTCCGTTGCAGTTTCTCTAACGCGGGTAATTCGTGAAGAGGGAAGACCTAACGAAAGCACATATCGTGTCACAGTATCTTCCTTTTGATGAGACGAGATTCAAGGAATCTTATTTCATCGAAGGAGATGTGAACCTGGTATGGCAAAACTAATATACATGTATCATACCTGAGAAATAATACCAGATGAAATGCACTTTGGGATAATTGCTTGACCCTCCACCATCTTAAGACCGGCTAGACTATGGAGATCTTGAGGACCGGCCCTCAGAGTGTTTAGTAAGTGCAGTACTAGGGACTGCCTTTCCTGGGTAGTGAAGAATCGGACCTCGTCGTCGCTACCCTCGAAGCAGTTGGCCTCGGAGCCGACGAACTCCTTGAATCCTCCACCGAACTCCTGCCTAAGGGACTTTGGAAGATGCACCTCCTCGGCGGCCTTGAGCAGACTGTGAGCCGATAAAGTTATATCTATGCGGCTGTTCTTAATCGTGCGTTGTACACTTGATTTCTCAAAGTATGTTTTTTTACTCTATTGAGGATATTTACACGTTAAATGGTGCCGTGATGTAAAACCCGTAACTGTCCGACGAGGCATGATGTCGCACGTGAACTACTAGCCCCGGGGTTCCAGCCCGGAGCCGACCTAAAAGCCACATCAAGGTCTCGTCGTTTGCCCCGTTAGGGAACATCATGACTACGTCGCATTCCTAAAAAAGTCAAATTATTGAGCTTCTTGTGTAGTTTACGTGACAGAAAATGTGATCGAATTTACAACGTCTACTTTTCAATATAATCTTTTTATCTACCTACATATAGACAGATCTATATACATATGGATATGTATCGATATATTTTTAATGCGAATATATAATAATAAATTAAAAACAAATACGACATTTTATAAAAATAATTCGTACAAATTTAAAAAGTAATTTTTATTCTACATCTATATTAGTAATTGTTAAAGATTGTAAAGAAAAAAGTTTTGAAAGAGCATATCAAGTTTATTCAACTACTACAAATCTATTTAATACGCTCCCCGAGGAATAGTTCATTGGTCTTACATGTTGTTTCGTGAAATATTGGTGATTTCCACAACACGACCGAAAAAAACACTCGTAAGTTTAATGCTGTGATCAAGTAGTTACGTGCATTACTAGGTCAGCAGTATTATCGGAGTATCGTTGTACGCGCAAATTGGCAATACCAAACGCTATACCAGCTGGATTTCAGCCAACTTATCCTGATCCTCGAGCGTTAAGATTAGATGTAGAGACCATTGCGAGTAAAATAAAATCGACATTATATTTAGGGAAAAAATAGTTAAATATACATACATGTTATATAACTAAATAATCCTACATATATACTGATTAATCCTGCATTACACACAAGAAAATACTTATATCATTATTCTCGATTTACTCTTTATTAAAATACATTTTAATAATATTGTACCAATAATTTCTTTTCTTCCTTTCTCTTTTTTTTTCTATAAATTTGCTCAATTCAAAATGCTGAATAGAAAATACAGTTTTTCAATCCAATTGCATTCAATTGAATCTAATTGAATCCAATTGAATTCGAAAAAAAGTTTTTGATATTTAAAATACGCATTTGAATAAATAAAATTTCAATTTATTTTAATTCATTCTCGTTTACTAGATGGTTAAAATCGTTATAAGTAATATTTCATAAACTAACATATTCAAGATAAATTCACTTCACATCGTGCTAACACGACAAAAATCGAATCCGCAATTTAAGACGGACTAGTAGAAGAACAAACAAAATGGTAGAATCAACAATGTTATAGCTTGGAAGAGTAAACATCGCAATACACGTAAAGTTATTCGGTATCCGCTAATAGCTTGGTTAATGTATATGATCGATATTATTACAGAGTGTTTAATTCGATGATCCAATTCAAAGGAAATAAATTGAAGAATAAAATTCAGGCTTAGTATTTTTATTAATCATGTATCAATGTGTTTCTTTTATCAGATTAGATTGTCACAGTGATATTGTCCAACCACGCTGTATAGAATGATTGATGAAGATAGTCACGTACACGAGGAAGAAATAGACATACCTATCGCTAATGGCATCACACAGACACTAACATTATTGCTGTGACCACGGCAGTCAAGTGTTAAAAGGGTATTAGACAAACGATATTGCTTTACCAGAACTAACATTGTCTTTCAGTATAAAGTATTCACGTATTAAACTCATATAGAATGATCGATGAAACGTAGCGTACATCTCGTTCTTTTAACGTTTTAAATAATTGATCTGTATAAACATTCTTGTTACATCAAAATTACTGTGACATTGACATGATATATATTTCGAGTCTAATTTGGAAATTTCTGAAATAATTAAAGTATTATATGCAGCAAAGCGTTTGCTAACTAATATTTCGCTAAATTTGATGTCAAATAATATTTCAAGTCAAGTTCCATAATATTCACAAGAACACCTTTATTAAGTTATTTAATCTAAGCATTACTTTCAACCAACAAGTTATGAAGTTTTACATTGCTGGTGTGATGTCGACTGAAAGATACGAATTTTCGTTGAGACTTCCATTCGCGAAATCGAATTATCCACGACGTTGAGCGAATATTTAACAGTTTTATCCTTCCTTATCTTTTATATCCATAAAAATAACTTTCTACTTAATTTAGAAATACTTTAAGTACATACCTGAGTAGGAACCTTTTGTATCCATAGGCGGCGGGGGGTCATTAAATGGCCTGTACATGGTATTTTTCGTCTTAAAAGACGGGATGCTATAAACAAAGACATATACATAACCAATGAGATCGTTAAATTTATGTCACATATATCGTCAATTCATATTATGCTTAAACTAAGAATTAAGACTTAGGAATGAATGAAAGTTTCAAGTCTTGGTATACGTGCAGTTTTTGCAAAATTTAATTTTATTCTCGATTATTTATTGACATGACACGTGTGTAATTTCGTTTATTGATTCTCTTTTTAATCGGCATGTGTCGCCTTAACTTCATGTAGGTGTCTATTCTTTTTTAAATCGATTTTTAAATTATTTAGATGGAACCTCGACTTTACTCGAGAAAATAAATTTATGCATATTGCAACAGTTAACGACGATTCCTTATATAGATCATTTGTATGTTTCTGTGTTGAAAATTTTACAAATTGTTACAATAAGAATCGCGATCGCGCGATATTTCTAATGGAAGAGAGGGCATCGATTCCTTTTTCTTTGTGTAAAGTTCTCAAGTATTACTTTTTCCTTTGTTATGTTTTTTAATAAACTATATATATTACTATGGAAAAATAAAAAGTGATAATTTATAGCTATTTTTTACATAGAATATAATTTATATAATATATGAAAGAAAAAATATAGTTCTAGATATCCGGTCTATTATTTCGATAATTTAACGATAGTACTCGTTATGACGCACATATTCCATCAAATTTTGTATACTTTGTAAAGAGTAACTGACGTCAGTTAATTTCAGTCGTAGTTTGATTGTCTCTCTTGTTTGTCAGAAAGGGGACAGAGAAACAATTAAACTACGGTTAAAGTCAATTGATGTGGTAAGAATCGGTTTCTCCGGACACGTGTAACGAAAACCACGCAGTAAATTATTCGCCGTGCAAAGGATGCGCTATTAATCTCGCATACACGAAAACGTGTAATGACTAAAAATTCCTCGACAAGATAAAGTATGTGCGATTACTTTGACCGGAGTCGAAGGTATCTAGTGTAGGCGTGAAGAAGGACATCCATCTATGTCAACCGCAAAACTTTAAAGCTCTCATCGGGATATACTGTCGTTAAACGTCAGTAAATTTCGAGTATGCAAGAACTAGGTTTTTATAGGAATAGTTTTTATAGAAAAAGATGAAATATTTGCGATCTCTTTTACAAAATTTTATATAACATTAGACACTTAATTGCTCAATTTCCATTCTTATTTTTTATCTAAATAATAAGAAATTTTTATTATTGTTCAATTAATGTAACCAATTAAGTTATAGTATAACTGTACGATGCGAAGAAATAATAAATTGTCTACAATTTTGAAGAATTATTAAATAAAGTACTTTAAAATGAAATAAATAATATACAGAGTTTTGCATAAAATGTATAAAATAATGATATATATACATATTTTATTTTCTAATTATTTTTATTAAATTTCTTGTATATATACGAGGATTCTTTTTCAAAATTGCGATTTTATAACGAACAATATTGTAATAGTAAATATAAACCTTAAATTGTTATTCTACAAAGTTATTATTTTTGGAACTTCTCCAATAATGTAGAGACAATGTAGTGTAAATGATGGCAGAGTTCCAGTAGTCAAGCCAGAAGGATTGCTAATGTAAGCGCATACCTGAGTTATTCAGTATTTTGTACCCTGTTATCTCACAGAGCAGGAATATAATTTGAATTATGATTTTCACGATTTCCACGTGCAATATTCCACGTGCGATATTATCAAAGCAATTAGGTTACAGTATTTTATATTAGAGATCTCTTTATAGATCCATTTTCATTTCTTTATTTTTTATATTTACATTCTTGTATGCAATTAAAAAAATTGTATTAAAGTTAGATAGATCAAAAAAAAGAAAATTTAGCGTATGACATAATAATTTAAGCGCAAATATTGATTCTTCTTATACTATGACGAGATAATTCATGTGCAAATATTGATTTTTCCCTTATAAACCTCAAAACTATTCAGTCTATTCAAAATATCGAGAGAGAGAGAGAGAGAGAGAGAGAGAGAGAGAGAGAGAGAGATTCTCGAAACATGTTATGTAATACGAAATATTATGTAATATGAAAGAAGAAGTTATTCACGAAACATTTCTATTTTTCACAAATAAATTATATATGTATATTTTTTAACAAGTAAAATGTTTTATACAAGAAATTAATACATTCTGTCAGTTTTATTACTCTCTTAATTATTAATGCTCCGATGCGCCTCAATTGCACGCGTTCGCGCGGAAACTATTTAAATAATTAATAACTAGCGAGCCATAAGGTCAGAAATTTGCACCTCTGAGATCTATAGAATATACGCCGTGGTTAAGCTGCCTCGGAAGGTCCTCATTCCGAATCCCTTCGGATGAACCGTTGCTGAAATGCTATACCTATACCACTGCATCTCATTTCAGTAGGGGATGAAAACGGAGAGAGAATCTCTCTTACGTCACAGCGTACGTACAGATGTATATATCTATATTTTCGCGCGGGGTGCACGCTATCTACATCTCGCCTACGGACGGTGCTGCACAAAACGCGGAAATTACGGACATGACTACCTTAAACGAGAAATCACGCCTTTCCGTTAAGGACATCGTTTAATTGTTGATGCACGCATCACAGACACCATATTTAGAGAAAATATTATTTTACATGGCAATTATGTGAGACATATATAAATTTTAAAATTTAGACTTTATTAATACACACATTTTTTACAATATGTATTACAATATATAAACTCTTTTTATATTTGATAAAATGTCTTTCTCATACTTTTTATACTTATACTATATATATACTACTTATTGATTTCTTATTTAGAACTAGAACATTCATCCCTCTTTAGCCAAAAATATATTAATCTATTTTATTTTTTATTTTTAATTTGATGAAATTTAAATATTTCTACAAAATTAGAAAACGTAAATATAATATTATATTTTCAAGTAGCTAATAAAATTTTAATTTTAAATTTAATTACTAAAATACAAAATATTTCAAAATTACTGTTTTTTACCATCTATAAATTTTTTTATCACATTAGAGAGAAATTCTCTTTTAATTCGTGCTTATAACACAATCATATTGTCTCATCGCAGTATCTAGCAGCATGTCTCACATTTTTCGCAATTTGTGTCGTTATACATTTCACGTATAATTGCATGAAATCATCGAAAGATTGTTTTTCTTCAATTTACGCGATGTATATTTGTGCGCAGTATAATCCTTCCGAGAAAAATTAACAGGAAACTATTGCTAGCATTGATTGAGATCAATTTTGTTTTTTTAATCCAAATAACATTTTTAATTATCTTTTTCCTTATTAAAATCTTTAATAAATTTTATATATTTTAGTATATCACACAGGCAAGTCTTCTATTCTTGAAGTCGACGAAGCACCCCTACAAATAACCATTTGTATCCCACACAAATACTTTTTTACTCGAGTAGTCATGCTTCATCGACTTGGTATACCCAGAATGAGATCAATGCACTTTGTTTACACTTGCAGTCCGATGACATCGAACAGTGAAAGACTTGAAGGCGCAAGTGCAGCTATAAAACTATAAAAGCTTTTTCATGTTGCGCTTTCTTGAGGAAAAAGCTTTGCAAATAGTTGCAATAAAATTATGTTAAAACATATGAATAGAATAGAATTATCTTTAGATATCTTTAGATATCTTTCTCTGTCATATTAGATAGTTAACCTAGTTACCGTTCTTATATTAAAGTCGCCTTGAATATCCATAAATCTTCATGTTAAAAATTTTATCCTTCATTTTTATACACATATTTTCAATTTAAAAGTTAAAATCTTTTTTTAGAAAAATTAAAAATAATCTAAATAGAATTATATATTCTTCATATTATCTTTTTTAATTTTGTATTAAATTTATTACGTTCCATCTGCATTTGGCTTGTTTTGTACGCTCTTTTCTTTTTTAAAAAATAAAATAAAGTTTTTATTAAAGCAAAAATAGTTAAGATTATATAAAGATTTGACGTAAAGAAATTAGAATGCAAAATGAAGCTAATTTAAAATGTCATAAAATTTTTTATAATGAAATATTAATGCAATAATTATATAACGTAATTTTATCAAAGTAACGAGGCTTTAATTAAAGTTTTTCCAAAAAAAAAACGCGAAAGAAGCATATTTCTCTATTAAACCATATTAATATCATTTTGCATTAAAGCATTTTACGATCGTATTATATCATAATTAATGAAGCCAAATAAAAGTCGATTACATTACGATATATATTATAATTTTCTTATTCAAAATATATTATACAAGCTATAAATTCTTTTTGCAATATTCTTAACGGTGTAGTTATCGTATACTTCAACAGAATATACGCTATATAAACTTCTTCTTTACTTCTTTTACGGATAGGGATGATTTAACTTATAGTTGTCTATCAAAAATTTCCTCTTTCATGAAGTTTTTCAGAATAGTAAGAAGAAATTTATAACATCGAAAAAAAATGTATAAGATTAAGAAAAGTTAAAAAGTAGGATCTTGTATTATATAATACAGATCTCAATTAAATTTTAAAAAAGTTAATATAAAAGAATTCGTTAGATAATCATTTATAGGTAAATAAAAAAGTAACGCATCTCGAATAATGAGATTTTTATCTATTGTTACAAATTCTTTGTAACCGCGGATATCAAATAAAACTATATTCACTGAAATTTGCATTGAAGTCGTGACACCGTTTCGTCATTTTAAACCCACGTACGTTGTTTCAAATCGGCAATCAGTAAATAATACACAATGCAAGTAATGCACAGTGTGTCACATCATTCGATTCAATGCGCAATTGTGATGTGACACAAAAACAGGTCGAGTAGTGGTATTCAAGCAGCAGATTGGGATCAGCATTAACAAATGCTAAGCGTTCTTCTTCGCTTTATGTCTTTTGAGAGTTGGACTTTCTAAGAACTCCGGCGATTCTTCAAACTTTTTTAACTTTGTCATTGCCGAAGTTATCTCCTTTTAATATATCCGAAATTAGACAACTCGAAGAACGCAGTATAGAAATTTATCCCATCTAAAATTTTCCTTTGAATTGAAATTAATTAAACCGCGTCGAGATTTAAGTTTATTTAAGATATATTTAAATTAATTAATGATATATTTAAATTAAATAATATTGAAAAAATTAAAAAATATGTATATAAAACTAAGCAGAATGTAATTCATTCTTTTATATTAGGCAAATTTCGAGCCACGTGTCAAATGAACTCAGGTTAACGAATGTCTCATGTGAATTTTGTACTAATCAAATTTGTTAATAAAACGTTCTTGGGATTCTGATAAAGCCGAAAATTTCGCGGTTGTTAAAGTAGCTAAATTAATGATCTTCATTCTATCGTAAAATTGTACGTTACGTAACTTTGACATTTATCCGTATCCAAGAGATAATATTGTAAATGTTTTCAATGCCAACTTAAACATTTCCGGAGGTAGAGAATTTTTTTAAGCAAATTTAATTTCTGTAATATAATTAAATTTGATTAAAGATATTCGTGAGTGTTTGTAAATAAATATCCAAGACATCTTTACTCTCTAAATCTGAATCAGTGGATAGTCACTAATTACTCAGTGGCATTCTTGGCACTGATAATCAGTGAAGTTCAATTAAAAAAGGAAGAGCATTATATAACTAAAATACTGATATTTGCACATTAATTTCGATCTTTCAATACAGTAATCATTGAATTTAAGCACTAAAACAAGATTAAAAGTTAGATCATATAATAACGATTAGTTGAATTAGGGATCTCACATTTAATTTACTGATTACCAGTGACATATTTGGCACTGATATCAGTGATTATCTACTGATTCAGATTTAGAGAGTACTACATACAAAAATAAAAAAAACACAAAAACAATTCGTTATGTAAGTTGAAGAATGGGTGTATTTTTATATTTATCCAATTTGTGTGACGTCACAATTTCTTTTTGCTTTGCACGCAATTTCCGAATTTATTTCTATGTAAACTAATAATTTAGTGGTAATTAATTTAAACGTTAGTAATTTTTTAAATCAAATATATATATATATATTTAATTTGAATTTTCAAATTATTAATATTATATTATATATAATTGAATTATGTACCAATTGTTTTGTAGATATTATCTAGTGAACTATTTTTATTAAACACACATATATATAACACATACTGCATTCAGCCCACGTGCGAAGGATTCTTACGTAACTCCGGTGCGCGCATAAAGTATGTCGAATGTTAAAACGGGCAAAACATAGAAGTGAGATTTAGCCACAGAAGTGCAGCATTTCGTGGATTGCAGCTATTTTTATAATACAAGACTGACCTTCCATATTAGATAAGTCAATTGCTTATGAAAGGCTTAAAAATTTTATATTATGAAGTCTTCCATCATTAAAAAAAAATATTTTTCAATTTGTTCTTGATTAAAAGTATAACAATTTTATATTTGACATTGATTTACCGTCATACACGTGTAATGCATAACAGAAAATTCAAATTTCGTGACAGATATGTTATTGGGAAGAAGATCCTATCGATTAAACATGAAATAATTTCTATTTCATGTTTTATCACGCGAAAGGATCTCAATGTATCTGCTGTATATTTATATCAACCCGCATAAATGCCATAACAGCAACCATTTCGAAAGTGCAACTGCAACATGGCGGTCTAGAAATATCGAGGTCATCAAAAGGAATTAACATAACATAAAATATGTTTTTTTTTTAAAGATATTTATCATCGTAAATCGAACGCGATGTCATTTTGTTGTATTGCCGGAAACCGCATGAATTCATCTCCTTCAAAAATTTATGTATTATTTAGAGTCTCGTCATGTTCGTAGATACATCAATAGAATGAATCTAGCATACCAAATATATCCATGGAACCATTAAAACGTAAAGATGTGAAAGTAATCGCATGAACGTATGTTTACGTGTTGCTTAATAATTAACGTTAATAATTACGTCAACGTATGAGTCAAATTAGAATACGTACAATGAATATTAATATACCTACACGTAAAAACGTTCGTATTCTGAAATGTCTGGGTACTTTTGTAGGAGAGATTAATAATAAATTCAGTGCAGCAAGTGATTCGATCTGTAGAATTTAAATTTGCCTATGATATCTATCTCTTAACCTGATTGCAATATTGGATGCGACATGCATACGCGATCGAGAGACATGGTATCATAACTTGTAAATCGGTATTCAAGTAGAACACGAACCATCGTGACATCAAAATAACTCCAAAACGATCACTAAAAAGTCACTTTTCAATTTACGATTTATTTTGTCATTACCGTGATTTGTTGTTCCGCTTGGATATTAATACATTGGTATTTTTACTTTCCTACGATTAACTTCATTAAACGAGGCCACGAACGGAGAATGTTCCACTTATCAGGCTGCATTATGGGGAAGGAAGATCGATCCTGATATCCGTGCACCAGAAAGTCAAAAGGAATTCAGGACTAGGTATCCGCAGCAATGATTGGTTGCGCGAGGTTTCGTAAGTGATGATGATACGAGGAACGCGATGATATCGCGAAGGGACGAAAAAGTGGCGCCTGACTCACCCTTATCAAGGGTCTCTCGGGCCGCGTGTATGACCTTTCTGCGACGGAGACCGTCGCCCGCTAGGGCGCTCGTCATCGCGCTGAAGGTCGTGCCGGTGCTAGTCGCCGATGACGCGGTCCTAACATCGTCGCCGTTTGCGCACTCGTTCGTCGTGGACGTGGTGGCGGCAGTCGACGCGCGATGATGGTGGTCGAGGAGATTGATCGGGGACCCCTCGCCGCCTGGCATAATGTCCCGGACTGCCAGGGACCGTAGTCCTTAGCCGGAGGACCCTTGCGCCTCAACTGGACTGTGACTTCTCTCACTACGTCGTTCTCGTCCACCCTCTCCCTCTTTGCTTCACCCTCATACCCACGATTTCGTTGCACCCACCCCTCTTCATGGCCTCGTCACTCCTCACCCTTCACCGCCTATCGTGCCACCTAGCCGTTCGCTTGCACGATCACGACGAGGGGTGAGATCCCTACAAGCATCCCCCCCCATCGTATTTCCGGTGTCGGAATACTACTACCCCCTCCGTGACGTAGCACCATCTATACGAGGGAGGTTGAACTTTGCCGATCGATGGCGATATAAGGATTGGTTTTAGACGAGGCGCGAGATGAAACTCGTTTTAAGAGTAAGGAAAAGTTACTGGAACGGCAACGTAAAATCTATATCTAAATCTTTAAATTAATTCACCTTATAAATTCACTTTACGAAAAAAAAATTTCCAATATATCTGTACTTAAAGAAATTTATAAAACATTTATATCTCTCCTTTTTTTTTAAAATGGATGAAGATTCCTAAGTAAAAGGGCTAAAATATCTTACACTCGGATTGCTTAGGAAAATGAGGAAGGAGCAAAAAAAATGCTTTTGTTTTCTTGCGTTTTCGTATCTTTATTAAAATACTCACACGCTTAACTTACACGTATACTACACGAGTATGTAGTTAAATTAAATAGACTTAGCTCCCTACACATTACTCGCGCAAGTCGAGCTTCCGCGCTTCGATCTCCCTGGAAGGACGCCGGCACACGCTCGGCGCCCTTTTTATAAGCACACGTCGCGACAGACGATCGATTTGCCGCCGGCGACGCAGAATTTCCCACAAGAGGACATCTCTTTTCACTACCGATATCACGTTGGTATTTTGCTTTTAACTCTCCGACACATATAATTTGCCGCGACATCTTGAACGATAAAATATTTTCCGGCAATAAAATATCTTCTCTAAATGAAGGCTTGGAGAAGAGAATATTGATCATTCCTTATGTGTAAAACTTGGTGATCAATTCACTATTCTACTATTGCGCCGTATAATTTAGCTGATATTTTAGGTCAATTAATTTACTAATTTACCTTTTGTGACTTAAAATGAGATTTTTTGTTCATGATTTGATGTGTAATTAAAAGATTTTGTGTATTTCTATGTACGAAAAGCAATCTGAGAAAACATGAAGACATAATTGTAGTTTTGGGCATTGATGAACATGACGACTTTTGACAATTCGATTTGTTAATACGATATATCTCTATCAATAAATAAAAATTATGTAAAAAGTGCGAAAATTAACACTTTTCTGTCCGGTAAAGTTCAATTGAATTATTCAATTTTCAGTTCTTTACTTGGTTCTCCAGAACCTTCAGATCTATTTAAAATCATTATACCTATAAGACGTAAAGATTACCATTTGCAAACATATTGATACAGAAAATGTTGCTAAATTATTCAATATCTTTTACTGTGTTTTTTGACAATAATAGATACTCAATAAACGATTCCCGAAACTTCTGCTTGCCATTTACAGTTTATCTTTTAACGATCGGACAGGAAAGTGCTAAGAATAATCCCACAACCGAATTATCGAATTTCCCTCATCTCACCATAGCATCATCCATCTTAGGCCTCGTCATTACACATCGACCCCTATAACAAATCTCTGTCATGTGAGACACTTTCGTTGTGGTCGAGGTTTTTAGGACCTTGCCCAGCATCGTAGAGTTCGTCCTAAATATGTTACCCATTTGTCTACTCGATGTTTTCGTGGTCGTCGTGGAAGGTTCTGTTATTAAGGTCTCCTCGGACAGTATCACCGTGTTCGTGGTCGTTTCTGGGATCGACGTGGTCGTTTCGGAATTAATAGCGCTCTCCTTCGTCGTCGTCTCTTGTATTTCTTTAGGTTTTATCTCATTCTCTTCAACCTCAACACGTTGCGTCGCATAAATATCCTGTGGAGAGTTAGTCGTGGCGGCTTTCCGATCGATCTCTTTACTTTCTTTCACACTCGGCGCGTGGGCCAAAGCAGTACTATTCGTGTCATAATTATCTGTCTCACTTTTAGCTTCGATCACTTTCGCGATCTCCTCATTTTCCTCGGCATTTTTCATACTGTCGAAGATAGCCTTCACGTAGTCGGAGAGTGTTCTCACAGTGCTCTCGCCCTCGTTTCGCGTAACGGTGCCTGGGATAGGCGTCGTGGTATATGAATTCATGGTAGTTTGTGACCTATCGAAATCCGACGGGTATCTTACTTCGCTCCACTCGGTCTTATGATTCTTCGGGTGCGCCTCGTTATCTTCGACGTTTTCTTGCCTCTTTAACGTCATTATATGTTCCTTCTCTTTACCGATGGCACTTAATTTTTTATCATCCTTTGAAAAGCCAGCCAGTTTCGTTGTGCTATCCTCGTTTTTCTTCGAGATTCCTATTCCATCGGGATAATTTGATGGTAGATTATATCTTTGATTAAATATTTCGACGTTTTCCAAATTATTTTCGCTTTTGTCTTCCTGTGAATTCTTATATGTTTTTGGCTTAACTTCTTTTTGCGCTTCAGTTGTCGCTTCGTAGGACTCATCTTTTGATTCGTTTAAATTTTCAGTTACCGTTGTAACGCGTTCTTCATCAATATTCGCTATCAGCGTCGTATCGATCGGTGTGTAATTCTCTTTTAAGGTTGTAACTTGACCATCATCAGAAAAAACGTACGGAGTCGTCATTGGTGTCGATGTCCAATCGGGTATTTCGGTAGTAATCGAAGTGATACGAGTCGGAATGGAGACTTCATCATTCTTCAACATCTCTTCCAGAAAATCCTGGAGAAGCGATTTCTTGGTCGATTCTGCGGCTGTCGTGCTACTTATGGTAACGGTCGTCGCAATCGGCTGAGCGGTGGTGAACCGCGAGTCGTGAATCGGATTGTACTTGTATTGATCTTGAACCAGACTATTCACCGCAGAATTATAGTGCTGAGATTCGGCGGTGACGAAATCGTCCACGAGAGGTCTCACGCGCACGCGAACTTTTCTTTTCCGGGTCTGAAAAATAAATTTTTTATTTATTCTGCATTGTCTCCTGCAGAATAGAATAGAACAAGAAAGGCTCTCAGTTCTCAGATAATTTAAAGGACCCCGCACTAATTATATGGATATTGGATCCTGATGAAATGAATTAATATTTTTCAAATATAAGCTTGTAATGTGGTGAAGAAGAGATGTCATAGATAAAAGGTTCAATAATGTTTTGAACTATGGTATATTAAAAGTGCTCTGTGAGCACAAGTTTTACATCTTGATACATCATAGCTCTAAAACTATCTACTATTGAACCTTATATTTGTAACATCTTTTGTTCACCATATTAGAAGCTGTGAAAATTAATTCAATTTACCAGGATACAATTAGTCCTTTTAATGCTACATTCGAATTCAGTATTGTTTACATGTTATTTGTGTGACAACGTTAATTATTTTTAATATTTTTTGCAAAAATATTAGAATGCTCTATACTTTTATTTTAGAATATTTTAGAACATTTTACCTTTCTACCGGTAAGAGAATCAGGTTTTATCACTCTCGCGTTGTCATCCATCTGTTTCGTAAAGTTTTCATTTTGATCGCTCCAATCCTGCGATTCTGGCAACGTTTCCTTATCGCTTTGAGATTGATCCTGAAGTACTGTTGTCACTAAATTCGTCACTGTCGTCGTAGCGTTCAATTTCTCCGTGTGATCCTGCGCGTTCGTTTTCCATCCGAAACCATCCATCATTGTGTCCATACTGTCAGCATCGTTTAGATGTTTCTGATAGTCCGAGGAAACGACCATCGTTACC
This sequence comes from Trachymyrmex septentrionalis, assembly GCF_001594115.1. Lineage (NCBI taxonomy): Eukaryota > Metazoa > Arthropoda > Insecta > Hymenoptera > Formicidae > Trachymyrmex > Trachymyrmex septentrionalis. Next base: position 1,085,398 of record NW_017305569.1, on the reverse strand, counting down.
GATGACACCTCTGGTCCAGCCGTAATAATCTCAGGCGCGTTTTTATTCTCCTGATCATTATCGGTTCTGCTTCGGCCTCTTTTCGATTCGTCAGCCACGCGATTCGAAGCGAAGCTCGGCTGGAACGATGTCTTCGACAGCTTCGTGGACCACTGACTTTCGGCGCCGTAAATGTCACCGGTGGACTGCGCGTTCGCATCCGGACGATTTGAGTGGCTATACTTCTTCGGTGAAATACTAGCCAGCTGGGTCTGATCGTATTCTTCACGTTGCGATACTTGTTCCGGCAGATTGCCGAAGTTTAGAACAAATTCTTGAGGCGGATACTAGAAACATACACATTATATTTAAGCAAGTTAAAGGAATGAGATCACTGAAAAAAGAAGTGTTTAATTTTAAGATATTAAAATGTTTTATTCTTGTCTCCATTTTTTAAACACTTAAAGATATTTTAGTTTTAAACATTTCTCTTTTTACAGTGATATATCTCGTAGAAAAATATTAGTAACAATAATTTAGTCAAATATTTATATAGTTTAACACGCTTTCATAATTGTTCCTTTTACTTTAAAAGTGATATAATTCAAAAAACGTTATTTTCGAATTATTACCATTATTAAATTAAGAGAGTAAATATTATACAATTATCAAAAGTAAACTATCTTAATTTCGTAGAAAATCAAAAAGTATGATTTTTAATTGTTACTACTAAAAAAGTATAATTTTTAAAAGAAATTGTCCAAAATTATCATAATCTAAAAAGGATTGTAAAACAAAAACAATATTTGATCATATTAAGTCAGTAATTTTTTGTCAAGTTACAAAATAATTTTTTCCTTTTTTTAGAAAACTATTTTTCTCGTTGTGTTACATTTAAAGTAAGGAAACGATATTCTAAATTACAAGTGAGAAAACAGTTTCTTTCTTTCTATTCGTAACATCTTTATTATATCTAGTATTTATTCTTTCACAACGCGATCTCGAAAGAATTTACTTACGTTTTCGCTATTTTCCTCGTAAAATTGTGTCGGTCTGTTTTGATTTGGCACGAATTGCGGCGCAACGTCGAAATTGTCTTCGTAGAGAGGCTGCTGTCCGCTCGCTGTCACCGGCAGCTGTTGTGACGTTATTCGGGGGTAGTTTTCGTCTAGCGGTAATTCGTTGTTTGCCTCGAGGCCGGATTCCGTGGTTGTCGTAATACGTTTCTTCCCCGGTCGGCGAATTCTTCCTCGTGGTCTCGTCGACTTTGGCTCATCCGGTCTTGTTTTCGATTTTGTAGTATATACGGCATTGTCTGGTATCGTCGTCGCAACAGGTACAGTTTCCGTCGAAGTGCTCGTTGTTGTCGTCGTGAATATTTTCGTGGTTGGACGACGATTTGAGGTTTGGTATTTTGGACGATTTTTTAAAACGTGTGACGGGCTCGACTCCACCGCTGTTTCGTCACCGTTGGAAAGGAAGTGCTGTATCTATGGCACGTTTATTAGTTTTTATTTTTGTTTTTATTTTTCAAGCTTTTTAAAAAATTGATTTAACATTGATTAAACATTTTCTGCGTTATACAGTATTATATAAAACATGCTTTTAAAAACTGCTAGTTCGATCAAAGATTATATTATTATAGCAAATATTTTTTAATTAATATATTTTTTCTTAAAAAATATGAAAGTTCTTGAAAATACTACAGAAAAAGTCGTTGTTCAAAGATTTATTTATTTTTCTGTGTAAAATTATTTTTTCTTTTTCTATTATATATTATATCTATTATATTTATTATTATATATTATTTTATGGAACGTACCTCGGACAAAGCGGGTCTGTATGTAATGGGTGCTTGGAATCTGGTATCCACTGGATGCACTGGATGCACCGGTTGGAAGTTCGGTGGCCTTATGAATCCGTAATCGAGATCCTCTTCTACCGTTCGAGCTGTCGTGGTTGTCGTCGGTGGTGGTATAGTTGTGGCGACCAGTTTTTGCTGCTGTGTCGAGTGTATCTTTATGTATTCGTTACCCTCGGTTTGTACTTGCGACCCGTGACTTTGTGGACGCACGCGTGTCCTCGTTCTCGATCCATCGCGATGCCGATGACCGGTGCTACGACCGGAATCGTTGTTCACAGCGCTGAAACGTACGTACTCGTCCTGAGAACCGCGGGGTCGCGTTTGAATCGCAGAGTCGTGATGAGTGCGACCGCCTCCTAGACGAGCTCGAACTCGTTGACGTATTATTACGGGCGCCGGAGTGGTTGTGCTAGTCGTGGTGATCTGAAATAACAGAAATAATCATAACGATACTTTTTAACTTTGCACGTTAAAAAATCAAACCTTATACATAAAGAAAGTAAAGTATAAATGTTATAGAGAGTATAATATTTATATAAATGCATGTAGTATTTACATACAAATTTTAAAAAATTTATTTAATATATATAATATATCAATTACATATTTTAGTTAACGAAATTTAAATTTGTATAGTAAAATTTTATTTTTTTACGGAACATTTCTGTAATATTTTATTATTTTTATGTATTAATTGTATAAAATCTTTAATTAGAATTATATGTAGAAATTATAATTAATTATAATTTATCGTATTGCTGGTGAAATTTCGTCACATAAAAATGTCTAGAATATATAACTAAACATTTGTATAACATTAAAATAATATTATTTCGATTACACATACTTCCATAAATGATGTCTCTGTCGAGGGAATCTGTAATTCGTAATCCTCCTGCTTGCTTTGTTGAAGTGGAACAAAAATCGGTGATGCATTTGGATCAGTTTCTATCGCTGTACTCTCGAGCTTGCCGACATTATAATCTGGTTGAGTTGGCATCTCATAAATTGGAGAATATCGATGTTCCTCGCCGGGCGTTATTTGTGGGTCCACTGTTGTGGCCAGATTATAGTTGGTCTCTTCCTGGTAACGCGGATATTCTTTGGGTCTCTGAGAAATCGTTTGGTCCGAATTCTCGTTTGCAATTTGATAATTGAATCCATTCACCGGAGTCTTTTCGAGTCCCGATGGCTGGAAGTTATCACTCTGATCGTACACTGCGTCTTGTTGCTGATAGCGCGTTTCTTGAGGGCTGTTTTGCGGGTAATTTTGACTCCTGGAGTAATCATCGGACACTAAAGGCGTGCTGTGCTGGACTTCGTGCAACGGCGGATAATTCTCGGTCTGCATGGGAGCAGTTGGATAATTCTCCGGATAATTATTCATCCCTGACAAAGGAGTTTCTTTCTGCTGGAAACCAGAAGCGGGTCCGCTCGGCGGCGAGTACGTGTCGGGAGATACATTACTTTGCGAATCTCTTTGAGAATAGTTCTCGAAGTTAGCTGCTTGAATGTTGTGATTTTGAACCTGGACAAGTTTAAGGAATAATATTTATACAAACAACAATGTATAATCTATGTAGCAAGCTAACGTCATTTGTTATCATTTTGACGTTAAAATTACATTTTATTACGAATAATATAGATAATAATAATTATAAAATATAATATCTATAATCATATAATTATTTATCGTATAATTATAATCACAAATACTACAAACATTTTTTCTGTATATCTTAAAATATGGAATTTTCACGTTTTCTTTCTTTCAAAATCTTGATATTCGAATATTATAAAGAATAAATAAGATTAAAAAATTAATCGTACCGCGGACTGGGAATTCGCTCTATCTCGACTTCTGAACTTTTGCGTTCTGGATGTTGGTCTTCTGTGTTCTGTGTTTGCATTATATTTCTGTGTGGTCTCCGGTGTTTTCGACTTCGTTGGTTCATAAGAGGAATCGTGGTAATCTTCCGTTGTGGTCGTAAATCTAGACTTGGATCGATTATACGTTGGTCTTCGGGTTGGTCTTTCCGTTCTATTACCAGGTGCCTGAGTCGTTCTAGCTCTTGTAGGTACGATTCTGCCTCTATACATGATCGGATATAATTCTAATATATTAACGTCTCTGACATTCACGATTGAAAAATTTTTACGCTCTACTTAAACTTAAACCATCAATTTCGATAAAATGACATAAGAGTTTTATGTGGAAAAATTTTATGTTATTCTAACGCAATATAAATTACAACACATATATACTTAAAAATCAATAAGAAAATTTTGAAGAACATTACAGAAACTTGAATTATTTATATTATTAAACATGAATTATATATTAAATTGACTAATATGAATATTTATTTCAAAAATTTAAATAACAAAAGATATTTTATACAATAAAATTATATTAAAAATATTGTGTTACACATAAAGTATTACAAATAAAATTACACTCACCTTCCTCGTGGTCTATAAGTTGTGGAGCTTATACGAGTAGTCGTTGTTGGCGTCGTAGTCGTGGTCGTTGTCGGTGGTGGTGTCGAAGCAATAGGAAGATTCCTCTCTTGCTTGTCTAACAAAGAATTTACCAAACCCGGCAAGTGCGGAGAGATTGGTGGTAATTCAGCTGGTAAATTATATTGTGTTGGTCCTGTAGGTCCTCTGACATCATTGGCATCGTACGATTCACCTAGATTGGACTGGGAATGATATTGTTCAGCGATGTATTTCTGAGGTTCTCTTTGCTGTTGGCCCAGCTCTTGATTGATGAGCGCTAATTGGGCCGCCAGATCCTGCTCTTTTGTGGAGGGATCGTGTGAACTTACTGACCTGTCCTGGAAATTTGGTGTACTAGAATAGATTACTTCCTGTCTATAGCTGGGTGTCGTATCGACTTTCGGAGGCTGAGTAGTAAGTTTGGTAGATTCTTGTTCGTAATAATGCTTCGGCTTTGTTTTCGCGGTTGATTGTTCGCTGTAGTATGCCGTGCTGACAGGAGACGGTTTATTGTCGTAATATTGTCTGAATCTGAACTTTGAACTTGAAGACGGTGTTGAATAAGCGGACTCGTATTTAGGACTGCTGGATTCCGGGGAAAAATTTTGGATGGTCGAGGAATCATAGGATGCGGTGGTAGCGATGGTTCCGCTTTGATCAATGTCACTGTAAGAATTCGGCTGGATTAACGGCGTCGGGTTGAGATTTTGTTCTTCCGTCGGAGCATTCGATTCCGAGGATGTTTCCGATAGGTTATTGATAACGACAGAACCAATGTGCGGCGCTGGGAAAGGTATTTTAGAATAACCCGGGGGTGGCTCGAAGCTTAGCGGAGCGACGAAGAAAGGCAGTTTGTCGACTTTGCGTTCTACTCTATTATGATCGATCGATGACAAGTAGGGAAGATCGAACTTTGCATAACCGTAAGGAGGGTCCAAGTTTGACGGGCCCACGAATACCTGCGGACTATTGGAACTGATGTTCTCCAAAACGGCAATGGTTTTCGCATCTTTTAAGATCTTTAAGACGTCAGTAACCTTAACGGTATCTAATCTGGATGTGGAACTGCCCATGTAAACGGAGAGGGGTGGCTGATTAGGCGATGGTGTGGTAGTGACCTCGCGGTGATTTGACTGTTCCTGATATTGATTGACTCGTGGACGTTGCCTGCCGCGAATCTTTTTGATCCTGGTGCCATCCGTAAGATGCTGGCGACGTGGCTGTTCACGGATTAAAGCTTGGGACTGGGAGTTTTGGAAACTTGGATTGGTGGCCCGTAATTGCTCCTCCTGTTGACTTTCCAGAATTCTCTGCTGCTCCAACTCTAGCTTCTGTTTCTCCTCGCGTTGTCTGGCTTCCTCTTCGCGGCGTTTCTCCTCCTTGATGCGAAGTTCAGAAAGCCGTCGTCGTTCGAGCTCTTCCTGCCTCTGTTTTTCTCTAGCATCGCGAATTCGATCCAATTCTCGTTGCCTCGCTATTTCCTCCAGCCTTTCCAATTCCTTTCGTTTCTTTTCGGCCTCTTTTTGACGTAACAATTCTTGTTCTCTTTGAAGGGCCTCTTGTTGCAATCGTGTTTTCCGTTCGAGCGCTTTCTGCTCCTCGTTTAATCTAGTGAACTCTTTTGCGCGTTCCTCCTTTAGGAATTGCGCTGTCTCTTGGTGTTCCTTCTGGATTTGCTGCAATACTTGTCGCGCGAAGGCTTCTTGATCGGGCGAAAGAGAGGTTTGATCGATACTTGCTTGGTTCTCTCGTTGAGAATGCTGTTGGCGAACGGGATATTGTTTCCTTCCGCGCCCCTTTTTCGATTGACCTCTTTGCGCCAATGTTTCCGCCGGGACATATACTAGTTGAATCTGCAAAATGTTACATTTACTGCTATTAAAATGTATGTATCTTCAATTCTGGTTTATCGAGCTTTTATGTTTTATAAAAATAAAATACTATATATAGTATATTTTAGTAGTATATTTTTAATATACAATACTATTGAATTTAATAAAATCAAAGATCTAATGATATCTTTTTCTTGGAATACTTACGAAATATTTATTTAACATATATTTTACAATATAGTTGAAAAAAATATTGACGCAATTAAATTTTGTTGTTGTTGCATTATCAAATATTAATTGTATTATTATTACATATATGTATTATTGTTAGATAATAATATTATTAAAATTATCTATAATAAGGATTATGAGCGATAAAATTTGAGATAAAAATCAAACTTTGTTACTTATTTTTTTATAAAATCCAATATTTGCTTACATCAGTCATTACCGTAAGTTACGCTTTTGTGTAAGAAATCAGATCAATTTATGATTTTACTTGTGCGTTAGTTCCGGTTTCGCTTGGTTGATATATGAATCTTGAATAGTTTTTACATGCTCTGATTCTGTTTAATCTAACAATACTATCGTAGAGATAAGAATTGCTCAATGTTTGTTAATTTGTTGGAAAGAAAGCTACGTGAGAATTTTATTGTACGAACCTCCTCCTCCTCATCGCCCACGCTTCCAATCAGAGAAGGTTGCTGTAATCCTTGCCCTTTCAAACGTTTTCCGTCTGGTCTGTGACTTCCTGGTTTCGTTACATAAGTTTGCGGTCCTACTTGCGCGTTTTCTTCATTGTCGTAATTTTGACCGTGTTGCAATGTAACTTGACTCTGAACGGGCAAGTTCGACAATTCTTGATTCTGATAAGCTTGTCCCGGTCTTTGGAAATTCTGGGGAGGATGGACTGGCGGAAGTGCCTCCGAAGCTGGTTGCGGGGGTATCAAAGCTTCCGACTCTAATTGAGGTGCCGATGGCAAATTACCTAAAGAACTTGGCGGTAGTTTCTCATCTTCAGCGTTACTATAATCGCCGGGCGAAAACGGTTGAGTCTGTAAATAAATGTAAAATCAGTTGAGAGAAATAAAGGAAATCAGTTTAATTGCATACAATTTTTTAAACCTTATTAATATATTATAATATCTGTATCATATATATATATATATATTTAAATAATACGTTTAAATATGTATTTTTTATATAAAAACTTTTTGCTAAATTTATTTTTTTTATATAAATATGGCTTCAATTAAAAAAAAAATTTTTTAATTTATAAAGGAAGCTGTACAAAAAAAAGCAAATTCTTCAATGTTTATATGATGAAATTTTTTATAAAAAAAATAAATTTAAAATCTTACATTCTCTCTACATCGAAGCTAATCTTACTTGAAGAAGTTGTTGCTGAGTTTTGAGTTGTTGTTGCAACAGAAGGAGCTTTTGAATACTCTCTTGCGTTTTCTGCAGCTGAATCAGCTGTTCCTGATATTGCTGTTGAAGGGCGGGTGGTAACGAGATTGTTTGGATTGGATTCGGTAAATGCGTGCTGCTAGACAGAAGTCCGCTTTCCGCGTTATTTCGCTGCAATTGAGCGGATGCAGTCCCTGGATTAGCCAGGGGAATCCATTCACTGTTAGATATTTGTCGTGACCATCGTTCAGCCGCGCATCCATCGAATCCGCCTAACAACGTTAGGACGATGAATAACGTTGATATGAAGCACCTCCGAACAATCTAAAACCGACGATATCGATTAATTGATCACGGAGGAATTAACTTTGACGACGGTACGTACACACACACACACATATACGTTACATTGACAGCGTAAAATTGCTTCGATTGATTTTGCACAGTGAATATGGGTCAACATCGACGTTGATTCGTTTTGGCGTAATTTTTAAAATAAAGCATATCCGTGTGCGCACATTGTAAGTGATGTAAACTTCAGTTTCGTATTACAAAATAAATTGCGTACTATACACAACGTATATAAAGTTACAAATAGAAATTTATTTGAAATTCAGCAAAAAGTCAATCGTTTAAATCAAATTTAACAGTCAAAAGTGTGAAAGTTAATTAAATGATTAAAATACAAAATGACTATCTACCTATTGAATGATAAATAAATATATTAATAAAAGATATATTTTATTATATAATACAGAAATAGAATCGAGTTATTTCATGTATTAAGAAACAGGATATAAAGTACATTAGAGGGTATAAAAACGTCGTAATGCTTCGTGCAAAATGTAACAAGAAATCAACCGCAATTTCACTGCTATCATATTGAGAATAAGTAATCGAGATCATGGACCGATGAATTGGCCACGACTTGATAGTTTTAATAGAACCTGCGGTTTCATAATACGTCAAAGCTGCGACAAAGCTGCGACAAACAAGCGTACGCACGTACACAATACTAATAATTACTTCCGATATGAATCCCGATATTATTTCTTGTCAAACGTTTCATAAATAACTTTCTATATTATAAAATCTTTAAATGAATTATTTCCTCATTGAGGGAAAGTTATATTGTTCTACGAGTAGAGAAGAGATATCTGATAGAAGAATAAAATTATCGAAATATATTGCGAATACATTTAGTACAATAGTATTATAATTGTGTCATCATTCATTATTGAATGATCTTTATTTTAATATTAATACAGAGAGAATTCATATTATTATTCTTATTTCTTATTTAATTAAATAATATTTAATGAAAAAGAGATTGCTTTTCCTTTTATTATTACACAATTATATAAATTTTAATTGATAATGATAAGAATAGATAGTCATTAGAATTTCATTTATTTCCTTTGTTTAATTAATTATATAAATTGAATTAAAATGTTATATATATGTTTTCTATATTGTACATAGTCGGTATTTAAATGTAATTAGGTGATAAAAATGTATTTCCTTATATATATATGTTTTTTTTTTATATTAATTAAATTATATTATCGAAATAAAAGTATTAAATTTTATATCTATATATTTACGCGTAATTAAATTGAATTTTTATTTTTTTATAAAATAGAAAAATTGTA
>NW_017305569.1:1072422-1076059 GCF_001594115.1 Trachymyrmex septentrionalis | reverse complement strand
CACACACACACACACACACATATACGTTACATTGACAGCGTAAAATTGCTTCGATTGATTTTGCACAGTGAATATGGGTCAACATCGACGTTGATTCGTTTTGGCGTAATTTTTAAAATAAAGCATATCCGTGTGCGCACATTGTAAGTGATGTAAACTTCAGTTTCGTATTACAAAATAAATTGCGTACTATACACAACGTATATAAAGTTACAAATAGAAATTTATTTGAAATTCAGCAAAAAGTCAATCGTTTAAATCAAATTTAACAGTCAAAAGTGTGAAAGTTAATTAAATGATTAAAATACAAAATGACTATCTACCTATTGAATGATAAATAAATATATTAATAAAAGATATATTTTATTATATAATACAGAAATAGAATCGAGTTATTTCATGTATTAAGAAACAGGATATAAAGTACATTAGAGGGTACAAAAACGTCGTAATGCTTCGTGCAAAATGTAACAAGAAATCAACCGCAATTTCACTGCTATCATATTGAGAATAAGTAATCGAGATCATGGACCGATGAATTGGCCACGACTTGATAGTTTTAATAGAACCTGCGGTTTCATAATACGTCAAAGCTGCGACAAAGCTGCGACAAACAAGCGTACGCACGTACACAATACTAATAATTACTTCCGATATGAATCCCGATATTATTTCTTGTCAAACGTTTCATAAATAACTTTCTATATTATAAAATCTTTAAATGAATTATTTCCTCATTGAGGGAAAGTTATATTGTTCTACGAGTAGAGAAGAGATATCTGATAGAAGAATAAAATTATCGAAATATATTGCGAATACATTTAGTACAATAGTATTATAATTGTGTCATCATTCATTATTGAATGATCTTTATTTTAATATTAATACAGAGAGAATTCATATTATTATTCTTATTTCTTATTTAATTAAATAATATTTAATGAAAAAGAGATTACTTTTCCTTTTATTATTACACAATTATATAAATTTTAATTGATAATGATAAGAATAGATAGTCATTAGAATTTCATTTATTTCCTTTGTTTAATTAATTATATAAATTGAATTAAAATGTTATATATATGTTTTCTATATTGTACATAGTCGGTATTTAAATGTAATTAGGTGATTAAAATGTATTTCCTTATATATATATGTTTTTTTTTTATATTAATTAAATTATATTATCGAAATAAAAGTATTAAATTTTATATCTATATATTTACGCGTAATTAAATTGAATTTTTATTTTTTTATAAAATAGAAAAATTGTATATTTCTATTTCTGATGTTTGCGATTGGCTCGTTCCAAGCACATTGCAAGTGTCATCGATCGATCGTTCATCACGACTAGAATGACGCGTATTATTGCATCGGAAAAACGCATTGGTTGTTGTTCCGATATCTGCTTTCGATACAGTTTTCCGTTTCGTTTCCACTTCATTTATCGTACGCGGAATTGCGTTAATACTCTATTTTGTGATATTTCTATCACATGAGTGGTTAAATGAAGAAATAAAATGTCAGCGATCACGTAATATTCGATCGTAATTTTTACATGATATTTGATTTTTACTTAATTTTTATTTAAACAAATACGTAACATTTAGAGATTTTAAAGCTTCAGTAATAGTGTGCTGAGCATGAATCATTTCACATGTAAAGACAACTTTCACTAAAACTAGCTGCCGCTATTATCTATTTATATATTCGTACAATATATATCTGTTTATTCTGATATAAAAAAATTGCTAATTATTTTAAAAAGGTTAGGTAATAATAATTTATATCTTATTAATAATTATTATAAGCCTATTAAGACAAAAGAGTTTAATTTGCTTCAGCCGAGTATATACGATGTTAATTAAGAACCTAGGAATATTATAATTGTAAATAGAGTTTTAGATTAGTTTAATAACGCGATTTTAATTCGCAAGAAACATTTGAAGTGTCGGGTTGAAGTGACATGGTACTCTAAGTGAATGTAGTCGACCTTCTATTTGTGGACACGGAAAGTGTAGGCATACATACTGTCTTAATCTATTTTATATCCGCAAGCAAATTGACGAGAGCGTAACCATTCACACACATAAGTTAAACAAAAAGGATAATTCTTTTTTTATTAATTAATTTTTTGCGATTTCAGTATTTAATTCTAATAAAATAATAAATAATACTTTAAAGATATTAATGGTAATTAATTTTTTAATAAATTATCTTAATAAACTATAAAGTAAATAATAAATATAATTAAGAATCATTTAAAAAAAAAAACAAATCTTATTAGTTACTTGTTTAAAATTGAATTTATTACATTTTCACGGTTATAGTCTAGATCTGAGATATATAGAATCAGAAAGCGATTATTAATGTTAAATTAATAATTGTTTGCCATTAATAATTTTAGGTAATGACTGCAAACAAAAATGTAATTAAAATTATATTGTTCTATTAATCTCATCGTGATTAATTATCATGATTATTATGCGACGATTTTACCGTCGTTAAAATCCGTAGTAGATATTATCATCGCATGTCGTCTGCTAATCGAGGAAACTTTTGGAGTGCGACCAGAGCTAACGAACTGTGAATCGCATCAAGTAGCATACAGCAATTTCTAACAAATGACTCGGTTGTGATTATCTAGTCTTACGAGATCGCAAGTTGCCAGACGAAAATGATGATTGATGGATTGCACAAGTAACTATGCGAGAAATAAGGGTATGTGGTAATAAAAATTGAGTGAAATCTATTTGTGTAGTGATGACTATATGAATTGATGATTTAACGCATTGAATTTTAATCATAATACATGCAGTCATCGATAATCCCGGAAAAATATTTCGAGTGGTTGTAACGTGTTGAAGATTGCTATCGTACGTTTCGATATTATCGCTAACATGCTCCTTGATATAATCGGTGCACAAGTACGATGATGATATCATCGTCGGAGTGAATGCTAATGTAAGGAACGCTAAGAATTCGTTAATTCCTGAACTGCATAATGATTTTTGAATGCGAATTGGTCAGTTCTTCGTGCTACTGACATGATTTTGATTACGTGCCGCGAGCGTATCTATGTAATTTTCATTACGGAATATCGCGTGTCGGACACGCCGTGCGATTTTTCTGCTTTCTTCGTGATTTTTTCCAAGCGCATTCCGACCGGTCGTTTTAGAAACGAATTCATCGAGTGTAAAATAACGGCACGATTTACCGGAAGGACCTCTTGAAAAAAAAGAAATCGATCTCGAACATATGAGACGTTTGCTTTGCATATACTTACGCACGGCGTCATAAATGCTTAGCTATCAGAATTTGCAGGAGTTATCGAGGTATGTTCAAGACGCGCGTTTCCTTTCTAAACATTCGTGCATTATGACTAACGGTTATTCAAAAAACAGTAATGTAAATTAAAAATTGAACTTTTAAACTAGTCTTAAACTAAACGTATAATTTATAAGTAAAACTTAATAATATATAAATATTTTATAAATAACGCAATTATTTTACATGGGAGAAAAAACATATAAGGATATATATTCTTGTAAACTATTGACAAAATTAAATTGACCAATAATTAATTATTTATTTTGAAAAATATATTGATTAATTAATTTGAAAAAACAAGAAAAAA
>NW_017305569.1:1065410-1072322 GCF_001594115.1 Trachymyrmex septentrionalis | reverse complement strand
AGATAAATGATTAAAATTAGATAAGTTTAGTTTAAATTTAATTTAATTTTAAATATTTTACCAATTAAATTAAATTTTTTAAATTTAAATTTATCTTTCTATTTTTTAAATAACCATTAGTCACAATGCACGAATATTTATAAAGGAACATGAGTTTTGAATTTCATGCCTCGATACTTCTGTAAATTCAGATTTCTAGGTATTTATGATGTCGTGTGTATATAGTAATAGAATTCCGTAGAATTCGTTCGTCGTTTTGACAAAAGCATCGGCAATAAAAAATTCACTTTCAAGAAAAACTGAGAGTAATATAGAAACATTTTTTAAATATAATATATCGAAAAAGGTCATGTTGAAGTCAATCGACTAACTGTAAAATAAACACAACATCTCAAATAATATTATAAATTTTTGAAGTTTTATTTCAATATTTATTTTTCATTTTATTTCTTTTTCTTTGGAAAGAAGAGTTTTATTGAAGTATCTAAAAATTTTTCAGATCTGTGTGTACCTAGCTAAATTTTTTTATATTGAAAAGCAATCGTACAAATATCTTTTAGTAATTTAATATTTCCTTCTCCGTCCCTAGCATAGATAGATTTATCGGAGATACATCCTGGGGATGTTCTCAATCAAAGCGTTTACGGACATCCTAAGGGACATCTCCTGAAAATCTATACTGTTAGGAATAGTTTTAATTCCCAAAGGGAACGTGGTGATCACATTTGATTTAGTCAACTATGCAATTATCGGAAAGAAAGCATATCTTAAGAAGTGCTAGTTCAAGAATTTTCCATATTTTCAATTACATTTGAAAGTATGTTGTCCTGTGATAGCGGTGTCGTTGCAATTCCGTTTTCAATCCTAGTCGATAGCTTCCCACGCGCACCTAGCTGTGGGTGTGACTGAAGCTATCCGTGGCCGTCAAAAGAAATGACTTTCTCTCGATTAATGGATGCACGTAAAGCATGATGCGATATTCCCCGTTCTTACTGAACTTCGCTCGTAAGATCGCGTAGCCAATGCCGCTGGTAATGGGTGCAATTATCAGTCGTTCATGTTCGCTACATGCCGGATCAGGATGGCGTTAAAAAGGAGGTCGAGCACCTTTCTCTCAACGCGCGAGGAAGCTAGCCCGGGTCCTCAGATAAAGGCGCGGTCTTGATTCAACGTGGTCACGCTTTTAATAGTTTGAATGGCGCCGTAAGATAAAAAAACATGATGAGACAATTACATTAACTTTCCAACTCTTTAAATTTTTTAATGTTTAATAAAAGATATTCTTAGAGATACATAATACAAAATGATTGTTTAATGTAAAATTGCTAATATTGTATCTTCTAAACATTCGATTGATATCAGGATTCAAGTTGTCAACACTTAGATGTATAGGTACATATAAAACTTATGAACGTATAAAGATACATATAAATATCTTATTGAAAGATAAATTATGTTTTTTTTATTTCTTTGCTGAATTTTAGCCCCGTATATTGAAGTATTAAATCGAAAAGTAAATCAATAGCAATCAATGATGTCTGAGAGAGAAAAAAAAATCTAGAAACACTGATGGTCTCTTCATTCATACAAATATTTCGATGTATTATTTCATCTAAAATCCCTGAAAATCTTAAGAAAGATATATGGCGACACGCGTGCGAATGTGCGTAATCCTGTTGAATGTGCCGTCTGAAAAAATTACATATTCGCAGCCTTCGGAATTTCACGCTCTACTTGTACGTTTGTACTATTCTATTCGCAGTTGTTTGCGAACTTTCGTTTCTCAGATTTTTCGAGAGGGTGTCCGTCGCATCTAAGAGGAAAGTACTGGCGAACAATATAAGTTTCGATCGAGTTTCTTGTAAATAGGCTTTGCACGCGAGTACAGAAAAAGGAAGTATCGCGGTGTGCTGCACGATGATATCTTGCAGTTATAGCTTATTGGAAAATATATTTTATTATTATGGATTGTACAGAAGTATGTTACACTTCTGCACTTAATTGCTACGTAAAAAAAAATTAAACTAATAAATTAATTGCGAACGCATAATTTATAATAAAATATAGCTTAATTTGATAAATATATTTTTTGTCATAAATTAATTTTTATATGAAAAATCTTATAATTAAAATTTCATTTACATTATTTATTTGCCGAATGAAAAGATTTATCGCGGTTGAACGATTGTACTACTTATTGTAGATCAAATTAAATTCTTATAGAAAAAATTTATTATAGACTTACTGATCGATATTTTTATTTTCTGTTTCCATTTTTTAAAGTTTTATCGAAGTGCTTCTTTCAAATAAATCAATACTTGTGTCTCAAATATAATTAGTCTTGTAAAAAGATTATATATAAATTATTTAAAAAGATAATGTTCATTACAAATATACCTTTCTCTAGAAATTTGTCGTATATCTTGGTATCGTTCAGTCTCATTATAATTTCCACGAGCTATTGTTCTTTCTCCATATAACAACTGCAGCGAATTTATCTGATGAATATCCACATGCAACATGCAGGGCAATAATAAGCAAACGAGCGATTGTTTTCACTAGGAAAAATGATACAGTAGATATCCGTATATTTGCAGATTCGTTTTCTATGGTTGAACAACAATCGCACATTTCTGCAGTTTCAGAGATTTGTTGCTTATGGTGACAGATACAACTTTATCGTTTGAATGGCTTGTTTGACATTAATGCAAACCAGTAATATATCTCCCAGTGGGACTCTCTCGATCTCTACTTCATCAGCTCCTGTCACCGACACATCATCGACAGGTTTCACATCCCGGTCGAATGGCCGACGCCTTATCGGCGTGCCACTTATTGTCGCCGACTTTCTTCGTCGGTGTTCCACCTTTACTTTCGCCTTCGAACTTTTGGCTCCCACTCGAGTGTGCTGCACCGAAACCGATTCGGACGGCGGTTCTGCGGCTATCGCGATAGATCGCTTACTCGTGCGACTTCCGACCATAAAAAGAAGCAAATAACACCTAGCCGGAAATGAGGGAAACTTA
Organism: Trachymyrmex septentrionalis; assembly: GCF_001594115.1. Taxonomy (NCBI): domain Eukaryota; kingdom Metazoa; phylum Arthropoda; class Insecta; order Hymenoptera; family Formicidae; genus Trachymyrmex; species Trachymyrmex septentrionalis. The sequence goes on along the minus strand of NW_017305569.1, from coordinate 1,069,296 downwards.
CGCGCGTGTAACGCTCGGTAGGAAAACAACGTTGTGCGATGTGAAATCTGTTTAGCTTTTCTCTAGAAGACAAGAGTAATCCATTTAATTACACATTAGTATTATCCTGTATTTTTCTTCTATTCGCAAATCGTTCCATTTCATTCAAACAAGATTTAAAATTTTGATTTGATTAACCTGAATGTCAATTAGACTTATTAGCCTTGTCGCCAGTTCTTGAGACACATCGTGCGACCGCTGGGACAATGACATCGCATCGTCGCGAGGTCATTATCCTTGAATAGGATACACCTGAACAACAATGCGATTAGCATGGAGGACGATTATGGAATTAGTCGCATATGAGGCGCGATTGTACGCATTGTTCACACGATATGTATGTAAGCTTTATGATCTATAGTTGTGGTAGGCATAGGGAAGTGTCGTGACATAACTAATTCTAACTTTCTCAAATGAGTTTTGTCAGCTTTTCTGCAGCATCTTATTTACTGCTTATTAAAAGAAGACTAGATTATAACTATTTAAAGGATATATGTTTTTTTTTAAATTCTACTCTGAGATAATTAGCTTAATTTAGATAAAGCGACGCGAGCGTTTTTCTTATTGCGGGAATCTAAATATCTTTTGCACTTGCTAAAACTTTTGTTGAATCGGGCTTTTACATATTTTTCTCAAAAGAAATTCTTTCTGTCTTTGTGACAACACGAAACCTGCTCGCTAGATCAACAGCATGACGCGTTGTAGTTCGTCGCGTCAAAATGTAATTAAGAAGAACAGTGAAAAATAGCAAATTTTTTTCTAGTTTTATTTCGCTCACGAGAGCGGCACGCGATGGAAGTATTAAGAAACCGGAGGCGCGGGGATTTCTTTTCTCTACTCGGTTACGTGCCACTTAGTTCGGACTTTTGCTGCAAGGATTTCCGCCTACACTGACCTTTCAGAAGAACTATTTTGACGTCATATCCCATCGTGAAACTTCGAAAATACTTTCATAGCTTTGCAAGATTTATAACTTAAATTTGGACACTATAGTAATACGAGTCACATTAGAACATTTTTTTTTCTTTTATATGCCATTAAATTCTTAGAAAACCTTAATATTGTCAATATTTCTCAGAGAATCGTGATCCGTTTTTACCACTGTAGATTATCTTTAACCTCAGTTCAACTTACTCTTCATTTTTTTTAATTTTTAGAAAAAGATAAAGAACTTTGTTGAACCAAGATTAAGTAAAATTAAACTAACATTAGTAGAAACTGGTAAAATTGCGTCAAAGACTTGATCTAAAATTAAATTTTTTGAAATGTTCTTTTTTGTGTGTGTGAAGCACGTTAAAAATATCATATTAATATGTAATAGCACTTTACATATATTTTGATAATATGTAGATAATGAGATAATATGTAATAGCACTTTACATATATTTTAATAAAAAAATTTTAATTAAAAATCGTTTTGCGTGGTTCACTTATTTTACAGCACTCGATCCGAAAATGAATTAGGACCTTCTCTCTCAGAATTGCATGTAAATATTTAACTAATTAATGAGCGCGTGTATGCATCCGTGTTATCATCAATTATAAGGATTAAGCATACGAACGTACTTGGTACGCTGAATAACGTCATGCACAATGAATCAGAGGCAAAACATGAAATTTCCCAATTTAGGAAGATAAATTTTGACCTAGTTACTTACAAATATAAGCATACTACTGTACTTTAACTCTATTCCAATTACAATACAAAACTAAAATTGTTAATTTTATGTTTGTTATATAGTTATTACAAAAGTGAATTTTTTAAAAAGTAATAAAGCAGTATACCGTTTTTAAAATATAATCTCAGTTAACGCATTTTATTTTTACAAAAGAAAAAAGTATTAATTTTGTCGTTTTGTGTGTAAAGACTTGAAGAGAGTACAGAATTACCAAAAATATTCTTTTAAACATTTTTTAAAATGTATAAATTTAAATGTTATAATTCTTACAAAGGCAATTTCTGTCAAATTCTATTATCAGATTAGAATTTTTCCAAATCTTTCATACGTACATATTTTTGAAGCTCTTTAAGTTTAGATATTAGATTATAAATAAAGTAAATAATCCTAAAACAGAAGGGAAGTATAATCAACAGAATGTATAATCCGATAATCAGATGAGACGTTTTTGTTCGTCTGTATATAAATTGAACAAATTTCACACTGCACGTGGTGCAAGTAGGCCGCAAACTATATAACTCGAGCATTAAATCACGCGATCGGAGATTGAACTCATATTCAGATTTCACTCGAATATCCTGTCGAAATCCCGGTCCGGGCCGAGAGAAAGGAGATGCCTTTACCATGAAAAATCGAATAATAGACAAAAGTCTCGGAATTAATCGCTGGCGGGAACGAAATGCGGGTCAGTGTGTGAACAACTCTTCGCTCCTTATGTTGCAATTCAGGAGGTCACCGACCGTCTTTCTTTCTCTGTCTCTTTCCTTATCGCCATTCTTCTCACCTTATTTTCCGACGAAGGAGAAATAGTTACGTATGATTTTTCTTCATTTACGCGCAACACCCGCTGGTGTTATACATAGTTAATCGAGTTATACAACTCTCTCTATATAACCATACCATCTCGAACAAGATTTCGATACTCACAGAACGTGCTTGTCGGAAGAAAGGCGTCGACGATCGTTATCGATATGTACAAAATGACATTTCGCATAAGAACCTCCCGCTACTTTCTCTTTCCATCTTTTTTTTCCTTTTGTAATAGATTCAGTGATCCTTAACGTGTTCACGTCAAACATGTTATAGACGCCCGCCATTCAACTTCGACATGCTTATTAAAACTTGATGCAGTTTATATTTTTCTGCCATATTGTACGTGACCACTTATTTGATTTCGTAGTATACCGTAAATCTTTAATAAGATCTGCGTTTAAGCATGAAGACCTGAATACAGACTATATTCAGGATAACCGTAACGCAAAAAAAAAAAAATAGTAAATTACATGCGCCTGATACGTTACGACCCAATTATAGCCGATTGAATGGAATATAAGTACTTATGTCTTCACATGCATAAAATTTTAATAAAGAGGATAGAGTGATATTATTGACATTATCTACTCGTTATCTACTGAAATTTTATTAGCTATGCCAATAAAGAGACGTTTTTAGGTCTCGAATAATTAATATTTAATATCCGATGGCATTCCTTAAGTTGGCTTAAGTTTAGGAGCTATAAATTATGTACTGTGAAATTTTACAGCATCGGCATACAGAGCGTAAGTTAGAAAGCGTAGTAATGCGGGAGACGCATCGACACACTGGTCTATTTTAGACAATTATCTCGTTATTCGAGATAAAAGAATGCAGTCGCAGATGTTTTGCATATTTCGGATTGTTTTCGTATATCGGAAGAGGTACCGCATATATTTGAAATATTACACATGAAATATACATCGTTATTTTTTTGCAAGAGAATTATAATTCTGAGAAATCTAGAAATAAAACATATTTTATTACTTCTGTTTCAGCATTTTTTTTTAATAAATAAATTTATTTAAAAATTGACAGAATCAACACGGGTTTAAAAAGAGATTGCTTTATATTTTTGTAAATATTTAAGTGTTTGAATAATATACAGAGTACACATTTTAAGTCATATGCGCACTGTACATGAAATGTGAACAGATTATTTACTCTAATGAATATCAGAGTAAGATATTTTTATAGTTACACGTTTTAATCTCTAAAGAGGTCGAACAGAAACTTTCTATTGTTAATTATGCACATGTTCTGATAATGGAAGTCTATAAATTTAGAAAACTATCCATGCAGATTTATACAAATGGGATTTTCTTTGTACCAATTTTTCGTATAAAATTATATGG
>NW_017305569.1:1059662-1065310 GCF_001594115.1 Trachymyrmex septentrionalis | reverse complement strand
TCTCTCTCTCTCTCTCTCTCTCTCTCTCTCTCTCTCTCTCTTTCACTACTGTATGTGAATATGATAAACATATTAATAATGAACTTTGACGTCATACGAAATGAAAGAAATGATCCATATATTTATCAGATATTGTACTTTAGAAATTTCTTGTAAAACTAATTATTTTTAATTTTCTGTTTGTTAAGTTAATTACCAAATTATTATCTACTAACATATAAAATTCTTTTGTATGCATGTATAAAAATGAAAGATGTATTTCCTAAAATAACTTTCTAAACCTGATTAACAGTAGAAAGTAACATTCCTTCTTGATGTTTAACTTTTTCAATAATTTCCTTAAGAGTGAAAACGTTTAATTTTATATGTTTAATTTGATACTAATTTAATATTTTCAGGGATCTTCTATTATTTTCTATGTCAACTCCAGTCACAAATTATTTATGCTAAAATTCACGCAGATATAGGATGGAGGATTTTTAACGCACTACCGCAATTCTATGAAATCCACGGACTCACCATTGTGCAGGGTGGCTGTATTTCCGCACTAGGTCACAGCACCACCCTCAACCTACTGTCGGTTTCTCTTTCTCCTTTTTTTTCCCTTTCTCTCGACACCTACGAACTTCACGCTACCGCTTTGTTTACTAATCGCGTATTCTGCACTCGTTCACATCGCATCACCGGCACAGATGCCCCCCTGCCGTATCCCGATTTTTTTATCGTAATTAAAACCCGATTCTCTCGTCACTTCGATTCGTCTCCGTTCGTTCCGCAAGCTCGGAGCGAAACCGTCCACGTATACGTTGTTTTGTCGACACGGTGGTACACTTGCGGTCTTAGGAATACGAGCAGTTTGAACGGGCTGTCCCAGAATGGACAGGCTATATAGATATCCCCTCCAGAAAATGACGGGGAACTCGCGGCCAGAAACCCAGGTACCACCAACATGATCCAGGAGAAAGCCTCTCCTTCGATTGGTCCTATAGTGTTGGTGCACGCTGAATATTACTTTGAGGGATGAGTTTTAGTCTCAAGGACTCATGCTCAGAATTATTATTCTTGCTGTATATTAGAATTAATCCGAAAAAACCGAGGTCAAATAATTAAAATTACTTTTTTTCAGCTTTGTCGGGAGCAAGATTCTAATAAATGCCGTTATATTAATGAACGCTCTGTTATAAAAATATATTGTAAGAAAAGTTTTTTATATTTTTTTTTATATGTAGAAAATATTGAAAAATTTTATTTTGCATATAACTAGATGAACAAATTGGAGATATATTTATAGAAATTTGTAGTAGTAATATAGAGACATCGTTTCCAAAAGCTGCATTGAGTATTATTTAAAGATCTTCTTTTTGTGAATGTATAAAAAAAGATAAAAATCATCGCACGATTGGAATCAATTATTTTCCAATTGCGTCCCATGATATTAACATGTAGTGCTCTGATTTCTTTTTGCAGCGATTTAACTGCGCGTCATGTTCCAAACTCGAACCGTGATGTTTTATGCATCGAGAACATTGAATGTCCACATTGTAACGTATCGATTAAAAAATAATAGATTCTATAGGTGTGATAGATTTGATATTATCCTACCAGTATTTCATATTCATGTATTTAAAATGCAAGTATTTTCTTTGGTGTATGTGATTGACATTCTTTATTATAGTCATTTTACAAATTAATTTAATAAATAAGAATTTTATAATATATTTTTGAAATTTATAAAGTAAAATACAGATACAAAGATTTTAAAAAACTTCTTTCTTCGGATATATTACCTAGTCTCTGTGGGAATAAAGAATAGGCGGATATTGACATAAAATCTCAAAGCCTTAGCCTTCTCTGGTGAGAGTACAAGAACGACGTACGTGCATCAAACTTATCTTAGACCTTGGAAGTGCAATTTATTTTTATAATACGTATCTACAAATATATTTTACATTATGTACAATTACAATCCAATTAAGTTATTAATAAATTTTGTCTCAATTTCTGTGGCGATGTATGGATCGTTTAGAATGGGCTTTATGATAGAGAGAGCTACTCCGCTTTGGCCGGAGCTCACAAGGCGAGCCGAAAGAAGTGAGAGGCGAACGGAGGTGTATGCGTGTTACTCGTTCTTATGCAATTTCTGATTGGAATCGTGGGTCACTCAGTTCGTCGACTCTTACGGAAATATGCGCCGGCTACGATCCTCTCGCCCGCAGGAAGGAACGAAGCGTCTGGGATTAGGAAACGCATCGACCATCAGCCCCGTCTGAAACATATCGTTGGTTCTTGTCGTGACCTGTACGTGACTGTTCTCAAGATGTTGCATCCGATGGTGCTTCTGAATGGAAGACGATTTTGGTTGGAAGAAATACGCCCCAACTCTGCGAAATTTTCGCAATTCTCCGCGAACATAGATTTTGTCTCCTGATTTCGAATACTCGAGTTAAACTTGAATTGACTGAAAACAGTTTACAACAGTTTACAACAGTTACTCGTAGTAAATTTAATAATATTTTGTATTGTACATATTTACAATAAATTTTTATAAACAAATTATTTTTTATATTTCTTATTTATAGCTGATTAAATCTTATATTGTTTTCTACGCTACATTATATTAAATTTAAAAAGAACTAATCATAAGATTATTAAAATTAGTGAGCAGTGATTTGTGAGAAATGCTTAGAGTTTTAAAATATAAAAATTGAAAATTTTTTAATTTTGTAACACGACAAAATTTCGAGATTTAACAATTTAACAAATCAAATTTTACACTACAATATTTAAAATCGAAAAATCAACAGAAGCTAACATTTTAGTTTTAAGTTCAATATAGTTACATTCTAAACAGTGTAGAATTTTTTGTCTCATAAAATTTTCGAATTAGGGATTTATTTCAGTTGCTAAAAATATATTTTCTTCAATTTCTGTGAAGAATTTTATCCTAAGAAACGTATTTTTCTTATTAACGAGAGATGAGGACGGGTAAGAATAAGATGGCTCAGAATAAGACGAATCTATGGAAGGACGAAGCAAATCCCTGCATTGAATGCCCGGATATACGGGGTGCTGATGATTGCATGCCTCCAACATTCACACGGCCTCACAGACGCCGGACATGTTTCATGGCTCACGCCTGTCCTGTATAAATGAAAAATACGAGTTACAAGTAAATTAATGATCTAGTAAATAGACCTCCATTAGATGTACCACACTGCACAACCTATTCTTTGCAATGAGTGTAGAATAATCTAACAGTCTTGATACGTTTACAGCTTGTTATAATAAGAGATTGTGAATATATAAAATATATATTCTTAAATTTAATACTATTTTAATAAAACTTTCATATATATATATGTATACAGACGCGTATACACATTTTTTATAGTAATTATTTATTAGGTCCACAATATTATATTTTTTTATGTAAAAATATATTTTTAATGTAATAATTTGTTATATTGTAATAATTTTGATCTTCATAGATGTCTAAATTTAATCAAACACTTTTCTAAGGCAACACTTGAATTGCGCAATTTAATTCTGTACGCAAGGACATTTGACGTTCCTCTTCAATCGTTCGGAGCTTCTTATTGATTGGCACTTGACCAATGTTCTATGAGCGCGTAAAGTAAGCAAATAGCCGTTAAAACGAGGGTGAAAGCGAGAGAAATTCGCGACTCGTCCTATTGAATCTATTGTCGCAAATAAGAGCACTTGGAAATCTTTGCATCGCGTCATTGTTCCCGAAAGTGGACGTTAATCAATTTGCATAATCGGTGTTGTGAGTAACCTTGGAACACGAGCTACAAGTCTGTATAGTGATTGGAAAAATATAATTTCTCCTTGCCGTAGAAAGTATTCATATCTGCCGATAATGTAAACCGTGAAAGTAAAGTATGTGTTAGTATATTGATTCTATTATATCCGTTATAGAACCAAAAAAGAATTAATAATGAAGCTAAGCTTTTTTTCTTGATAGTCGGAAGATAGTAATCAGGCAAAAAGAGAGAAAGAGAAAAAGGAAAGATCGGATAAAGTTTTAAATATTATAACTATTATTGACTTGAAAATAATAGTCGAGTTATTTCACTATATAGATAACTATTCAATGAACATTTAAATGAGAATGTATGATAGATAAAACTAGATTTCCGTGGACGATATAATATGTATGTGTTACTTTCATGAATTTATTTAACCTGTTCTTTGCTCTGTAAAAATGGCATAAATATATGACACAGATATCTTTATCTTAATTTAATTTTAGACTTAAAGACTTTAATATCCATATAATAAATTTTAATATGCACAGTTTTAGTTGTACGCAAAATTATACGTAAGATTATAAATATTGCTTTTACTAAATGAATTCATGAAAGTACCTTTATGGGCATTCTATACAGTTTATTCTCACTTATTTAGACCTTCGCCTTTCCTTTCACTGACACTGTTGCGATTTGTAAAACTTAGCGCCAGCCTATGCAAGATTTTCCGTGCGTATATTTGTCATAGACTTTTCACGAAACGTGATATTTTACGAAGATTCCAGCTATCTCTTGAAATGTCGGCAGAGATGTAATCAAAATCTTTATAAAATGCCACAGGGCAAATCCATGAAATGTACGCGTTACTATAAGACGACTTTACTGTAATTTGTACAATGATTGGCGTTTCTGAGAAAACAATTTCGCAAAAAGTTTCTCTCATTTGTCTGCTTGACAAACGAAATATACGACATCTTGTAAACGGTTCTAATCAGGATTAGCCTTGAATATATTGTAAATTATCTTGTAGTGTGTTGTAAAAGGTATTATGTCCTCTTTGCGTAAAATAAATTCTCCGTAGTAAAGAATTATTATTATAGTAGGCTTTCCTTGAGCGGTCGGTCAAATGAATTTTCATTTGGCAAAAGTTGGCCCGAACAAGCGGGAGAGTCTTAGAAATGCGAGATTGCCGTCACGAGCGACATTAATTTGACTAATTGATAGCGGAATCGCCGCAGGTGAAAGCGACCCGCCCGTGAAATAAAATTCCTATCTCGTGACCGTCCCTCTCATCACGCGCTTCTCCTATGCAATTATCTTAATAATCTGCCGCCGTATCATCGCGCGTTTCCACCATCTCTCAAGCATCCTTTCCCTTTGTTCCGCGGTCGCAGCGACGGATATTGTGGCGGCTCAATTTACAGTGATTTGACTCCGTTTGCTTCTTGCAAAAGGATTACGCAGACGGAGAATGTCTCTCCAGCCGATTTGATTATCTTCCGACGATATCTCATAATTTGCAGCTAGCGAAATATCGCGATAAACAGCGAATAGATGCGACGGTTAGTTTTGTTCCAATTACTAGATTGTGCGGTTAAGCAGTAATAATACTGTAGATGAATATATTATTAATTTTAATGATGATCAAATTGAAAGCAATGTAAAGCATATATTTTAATAAGGCCAAACTTTGTTTAATTAAAAAATACGATTGGAGATTCTACATTATTGTCTGTAAAATAATAATAATTAAAGTTATTATAAAGTAATATTACAATGTGGAGGTTTAGAGAGATGATATATAGTTAGAAAGCATTACAGTTAAAATATTAACTGCAATTATGTTATATAGATAGTTTTAATATAAGTTTTAATAGC
>NW_017305569.1:1053735-1059562 GCF_001594115.1 Trachymyrmex septentrionalis | reverse complement strand
ATATATATATATATATATATATATATATATATATACATATATATATAATATTAACCATCTGTTATATGAATTTCGTAAAGATGTAAAACACTTCAAGTTTGCTAGTTTTAGCAATTATCTTAAAGCAATCACATCACATTATTCACGACATTACACAGCATAATATCACAATTATCTCGGCATAATACTATTCCATACAGAATTGCAAACTTTTACGTGTATTATGCAAAATAATTTAGCAAAGGATCTTTATGTCTTCTTTATCGCGAAACAATATTAACGAATGTAATTTACTTCAGTGATTTACGCTACTTGATTTTGACGACGCAGCATCGCGAATTGCACGATTAGATTAATTATAGAGCCATGACATCGTAATACTCTCAGAATTCCTTTCCCAGTTTAAATCGGGTTCCCTTCCTTTGGCACTGAGCAAAATGCATTAGTGTTTTGTATATTGCTCTCAGCAGTCTGACAGTTTGCGAAATGGAGATTCTAAAAGTAGCCTAAAGTTTTATAATTAGAAATAGATCTATTTCCAAATATAATTTACTTATTCTGTATAAAAGTAAATAGAGTGCTATATAAAATGCAGGAAACTAGAAATGGACATCAATATTCAATTACTGTCGATAATACAAACAATAGAATATATAGCAATGTTTTATTGTTTTTTTTCAATTTCAATATTTCATTATTATTGAAAATTAACTCTCAGTACCAACAAAGGGTTAGCGTAATCCCCTATGATTTTCATAGTTCAGATTTTCTTCTAATCCCTTTTCACTTATTAAAAAATATCTTTTGTGCTATGACATTTTAGACTTTCTAACTCAAACATTCTTTTTTTCAGTCTTCAAACAATAGATTAACAAAAAATTAGTTAAACTGTGCACTACAATCTGAGATACAAGCAAAAGAAAATGCTAGGTTATAAATACCCGGATATGAGTAGATAGGGACTTTTTTGAAATGTGGATACTGAGAGTTAATATATTTTTCCTAAATTTTTTTAATACAGAATTAACATTATTACGATTATTAGGATTAATTTTATTTATACATATTATACAATAACAATTTCTATCTACATAATATATGAATTTTTCTATTCAGCAGTTATTAATTTTTTACTCTTTCATTTATGATTCTTTCATGTAACGTTTAAATATTATCTTATTACTTTAATAGGCTTTAACGGCCAAACTATTTCAAACACAGAACAGAGAAAGAGAAAGCCGCGAGAGAGGAAATATATGTAAAAGCATGCGTCACGTCGCGCGAAAAAGGTGAATGCGGGAGCCCCGATGGCGGATGAGCAATGAACTTGACCGGAAGTGGGTCAGGGTGAATCTTCTCTGAGCATTATCCTCTGAGTGACTATCCTCCGTATGGCTTTTGAAGCGCGACGTATTATCTAGCAATTTTTCAAATAAATACATACGGATTCCTTCATCAGATTAAATTTAATGATTTTTTTTCATTAAATGTCTCTTTACAGAATACGAGTTGCTTCGTAGATCTTTATGATACTTATTTATTAACAATTTATGTCGTAAAATTTAAAAGTAATTTAGAAAATATATCAGTGTGGAGTATTATCAATTGAAATATGTTATATACAATAAATCATTTTTGCAAAATTTGAAATAAAAATAAATAAGAAAGAAACGGATTTGATATGTATTACGGAGAAAAGTACTGTAACATTAATCATATATTTCCCTTTTAAGTATACTCATATCTTGCATATTCATATCTTTCGAATGTAAAAAATGTACTGTCTGAATTCAGAATTGTATCTTTCTTTATTATATCTGCAATGGAGCGAAAATGTCGCAGAAAAATGGCACATTCTTTATAAATATATTAGTTCTAGATGTATTAGGTCATTGTATTAAACTGACGAGGTATGGATACTTAGTATAATATACATGGAGACCGTTGCTTTAGAAACTCGCCTACGTAACTTGGGACAATGCAGCAATGGGTGAACGTTAAAATTGAAGTACCGTAATTGTGTTAAATATAATCTTGTTACATTGATAGCGCGAAAGTTTCCGTTGAAATTTCACGGAGATAGCACGCGATGCAGTTCAATCTTCTTGTTATGCAGAGCAGATTTAGTGTACTTCTTGCGTAACAGTCACGTTGTACGTCAGTTTTCATCTTTCGATGTAACGCGAATTAAATGATACCCATGTAACAATTTAATGGATCTGGAATTGTTCTACAGGAAATGATGTAAACAAGTCGGTGCTCTGCGCTCTCTCCCACAAGGATTTCTGTCCTTAAATAAATGAACTTGACGACTGAATTCGCGGGGGAGGACAGCTTTCTCCAGCCGGTTTTATTAATGGTGCGCGACAGTCAAGGATGTTCGCGAGGAGAAATAAAAAGTTCATGAAAGATTACCAAATCGGAAGACCGCAGACAGAATTCCGAAAGCGATTCGATTCACTATTGTACATTATGAAATGACTTTCAGACACGTCGTGATGGTACAGTAATCGCATGCATCAAGCGTGCAGTGAATATCAATAATTTTACTATTGAGGAGCCCATCAAGGAGCTTACCTTGATCCTTTCACTCTGACAAATCAATCTGACAATTTTCTGTAATATATCTTTTTAAGTCAAAAGTTTAATCAATAAAAGATAACTTTTTCATTCTTTTATTATTGAAAGTATGAAATTACGTTCCTATTAGCTTTCACGTTGAAACATAAAATCCTGTTCTCTCTCTCTTTCTCTCTCTCTCTCATTTTTTCAAATAAAATCTACAAACATACACATGTTATATCACATTTTTTTCAGTAGAATTTTTATTATGTGGAAACATTGTACAATCTCCTGCATTTATGATAATAACTTCCATTTACCTATGTAACTCATGTTGCAATGCATACAAATTAGACGTTTTCTAGGTCGAAGTCTCTTTGAATTCGTCGCGTAGCCTACTTTCAGATGCGCGCACAAATTCGCGGACAACGCCTATCGTGATCGTATCGATATAATCAGCGTCTTAACTTTTACTGGAATGGGTGCAGCCGCAATCGATTACACACGGAACTGGAGAGGCAAATCCATTGTTGCGCGAACGACCTTTAGAATCAATCGGGAGCTCGCCTTTTCCTTCCTTGGATTTTCTCACGGATCAAAGTCATTGGTTTTATCTCATATATAATTGAAACTACTTTCTCTCTTACGTAGAAATACAAGTAAATGTTTGAAATTCAATATTAAACGTATATGTATATTCAATTTTCTTTGTTAGATTGTAACTTACAAATTAAGCGCATAAGTTTAGATCAAAGATATATAGTATAACACTTTTTTTTTTACAGTCTTATGTTAAGTAAAGATACAAAAAAGCAGTTATTTTTTATTGTATTCCGTTTGTTTTATTCTGAGCATATAATTATGATATATTTATTGTAATTAAATTTTATATTTAGTTACATTAAAATTTAGAAACAAATGAAAATTACAAACTCATCTATAATGAAGTCGCTTTTTATTCATACTTTCTCTGGTATAAAAAAAAAAGATAGTTATTATACGAAAAACTGGTTTTCATTTAGCCCATGTCACCGTAGCTTAAAAATTAATTATTGTACAGATACCAACTGTGCCACTAAAAGAAAGCAGGGCACACATTTTACGAATTGGTAAATATAAATTTTTGTTACATTTTAAATTTTTTTATAATATGCAATGCGTATGTATTTATTATTTCATTAATTTCTGCAATTTGGTAATATAAATTCTTAACAGCAAAATGAAAACAATGTGATACATGATAAAACGTGTACATAATTATTTATGGTTTACTTATTAAATATTTCGTTTGAAAACACAAAATCTATCAAATGTAATACTGTAAAATTATATATTACTGTAAAATTACGAGTACGTTTTATTACAATGCTTCACGGAATAGTGTACTAAATCGTCTCTAAATAATATTATTCAAAAATTTTAAGATTGGAAAAACGAGTGTCTCGTGAAATGTCTATTTACTTCGATCGATATATGTATGATGCTACTCGCCAGTTATGATTCCTAAATGTATTACGGCAGAGATTATATAGCACGAATGTTGCGTAGTCAACCTGCTACGCAGGAGTAACTACTTCATGTTGCATCATTCAAGAGGAAGTACAGCTATAATCTGTAAAATTGTACCATTTCTCTGTGAAAACTTTTACAATAATTCGTGCAAGACTTATTTCACCTTCTTCCAATTTGCTCTGGTTATTGCCAGCCAATATTTAAGGCATTCGAAATTATTGGTCTGGGAATTCGTAATAAAATGTTAACGCTAACGTGATGAAACGTGATAATGGATCCCACGACAGATGCAATGTTTGCGAAATAAGGAGAATAATTAACGCGGTCGACAGGAGGCCAAGTTGTCTGCTCTCAAAATAAACTTCCGACGGTGAAATTTGTTCTGACAGATAGGCTTATTATTGTTTGTTTATTACAACCGTTTTCTTGCACGTCGAAGTGACAAAATGCAATATTTATTAAGGCCATGGCCAAAGAGGAAAGTTCTTTTAATTGTTTCCGCGAGAAGTTCTCAACCGTCCGTTGTTGATTCGATCACATTATGTTGATGTAGGTAGTCCCATCCGTGTGGTAAAGTATGTACACAGTAAATATGAACAACTGTGAGAGGAGAGAGTTGTGGGGAGTCTCTTACTTTCACATTCGGAATTCTGACCGTTTCGGTCCAGGATCCGCTTTTCAATGTCACGGAACTTTTTTCACTTTTTCCCACAATTTTGTAAAATTTATGAAACGTTTCACGTCTCTCTTCCATAACGTAAAATAGGATATCTTCACCTAGTGGGTCCTAACAAAATTTTTGAACTTGCATCTATCTTTTATTTTTGAAGACAATGATTTGTCCTCTAGACTCTATTTGTTAAACATATACTATATTTCAGAATTAAAAATCTTTGAATTTCTTTCTCACTTTGAATTTAAAATCTTGTATTAGATTTTATGTATGATTAATTAATTAATCTGCATCTTTTAAAATTGCATTTGAGTAGTAATTAATAATATAAAATAGATATATCGGGAATAAAGGAAAAGAAATATAAGAAAGAGATTAAGAAAAATGATCGATTATCTTTTTACTGACAATAATTAACTGACTCTTTTCAGATCCTTTTAAATTCCCCTTTTAATTTATGTAAATTGAAGCGAATATAGGTTAATCATGCTACTATTTCGAAGCTTTTTGAGTTAATTATAAAGTTATTGCCGTTCCATCATTTCCTCCCGATATTTCTATCATTTAATATAACGTCCACTCGCTTCTCAATAGAATTTGATTTCCGAGTGACTAGATGATGTCGGAATAGATTTTATATCTCATCTTTTTTTTTATTAAAGGCTGGGATTCATTGACCTGAACCACGGAAATTTTCATGCAGGCACTCTACATGAAAGTTACGCTGTCTAATGGTTATATCCGGTTCATCCGGTTTTCGCGTGTCTACCTGATGGATTCAGATCAAGTATGTGTATCAAGACAAACAACGAGCCTTTCTACGTGGTCACCTGTCTCCATTTTCTCAAACTTAATGGTTCTCGAAACTTTCATCGAGAGCAATCATTATTTTAACTTCTAACAATCGATTTTAATCTATTACATTTTAATTTTAATCTATTATATTTAATTTTGATCTATTATTATATAATCTAATTTATTATATCTAAAATTTTAATGTATTATATTTAAATATTATTTTGTTTCTAATGTTATTAGAGATCAATTCAATAGCCAAGTACAAATTTTTTAATAGATAAT
>NW_017305569.1:1030587-1053635 GCF_001594115.1 Trachymyrmex septentrionalis | reverse complement strand
TATATATATATATAAATATATATATATAACTTACATGTATATTAAAACATAAAATAAGTCGTACAAATATACAATAAAAGAAAACTTCGCGATAATCTATAAATACTATAAATAGTATAAACGTCGAATATATTCATTAATACCAATTTGTAATGAAGTTATAAAACCAAGAGTAAATTAAACTATTAAATTCACATAAAGAGATGCTACAATTTATTAAAAAACAAATAATGCATAAATGATATAATATAATATATATAAGTAATATTCTATCATTTTTTATGTATGTCGGGTCAATGAACGTTTAAAATCTTTAATGATGCTGACGTTTTATGAGAGAGTGGTACGGTATATTTATCGATTCATTGGTGCTTAATCATCCATGCTCTCTCGATGAGGATCCAAACAACTTGTCAAACTTGACCTCGACTTTTACTTTTGTACAAGGTCTAGGACATCACTTGTGGTTATTATCAAGTTCTTGATTTAATGGCGAATCAACAAGTTTTTTTCTCTATTAAGCTCTGAAATAGTATTATCTACATATGTCATAATAACAAAAGACAATAAGTATTTTATAATTTTTAATAAAAGAATTCAATCTTTAACAAACATTAAGTTTCACTAAACTTATATATGACCGTGGATAAGTTTTCTTTATATCTCGGCTTATCTTTAATTAAAAGAATAATTTTATTTCCTTAAAGAAATTTATATAAAATTCAAGAAAGAGTTAAGGGACTTAAACTGTAAACATTATAAATACAATTTAGTAAATATAAATTGTCAAGAGATTTAACATCTGAGATAAATTTTTTAATATTGATCTCTATTTTACTTTACTTATACTTTACGTATTTTTGTTTACATACGATTACTTTTGCGCCGTGCCGAGCATGTCATTAATAGTACGTTGCCGCGTTTGAAAAAGGATTACCATGCTCAACACATTCCGGTAAAAGCTTCTGAAATTTGTTTTAGTCGACGGGCGCGGTTTTACTTTCACCATTCTAGGCGGGAGCATTCTTCGATGGCGGCAGGTGTACCTTTCTTGTATCTCTTTCTTTACGATGACTATGGAAAGTAAACCGCATCTGACACATCGGGGTCGCAAAAAGGATGTAGGGTGACGGAACTGCGAAGTAACACGTAAGCGACCGTCAAGGATAATGCGAGCGTTTCCTACTTGTGTAATCTCGGTTGGAAAAGTCTTACGAGTATAACACGCAAATATGACGTAGCTTACGTAGCGTAATGATAGATGGAATGAAAAATGCACGTTCGAATTATTCACAAATGTATAACCGCGTGCGAAAATACTTTCTTTGTTCATAACAAGAAGATTAATTGTTTCATTGCAATGCAGATCAGCCAAAGAACATTGTACGCAACGTTAAATTACTTCGCGATATTTTTCTATTACATACCCTATAATCAAACAACAATAATACAAGATTGCAGGATAGCAAGACTATAATTTCTTATCGAGTCTTACTGATTTCTCATTTTTAGCCTTACCACAAATTTTCCAAATTTAAATGTAACTTTTTTAGAGTGTGAGAATTTTTTCTGAAAATATATATTAGATATTTCAGTAACAATTTTAGCATTATAATGAGCTAAGAAGTGATGATTGATGAAAGGAGACGGATTTAAGGGGGATATATACGAAAAGAGAGAACAGCGAGTGGATATTAAAAGCTTCGTTTATTTCTCAATTTCTTTTATCCTTTTTCATATTATGAATATAATAACGATTCATATCACGCTTTGTCGAAAGTACATATTATCATCGGAACATCGAGAACGTTGGTCGAGAACACCGGAATGAATTCGATCGACTTCAGCATTTCATTTTGCCGCGGTTTCTGCTCTGCGCCAAATTCCACTGTGGTGCAACGAACCTCATGTACGTCGATCGAGTTCTTCCGGAAAGCTCAAACGCAACCTTCCACCTCGATACATATATTCTCCTCGCTCACACTGAAATAGATCGAATCACATTTCCGTTTTCTATCTAAATTCCTTAAGCATCTCTCTCTCTTTATTTTTTTTTCTTTCTCTCTTTCTCATCGATTAGGAAGTAGACAAACGTGTGCGGAGCGTTTCGACTGACCTAAGCGACCTATTTGCGGCCAGCGTAATCTAGAAAAACGTACGCGGCCCTTGTAAATGTTCGCGATCTCTCTCGTAGCTTCCTCTTAATGACTAAAACACCCGAATGAAGATCGAAATAACACACGAAGAAATTGGAGCATGCAAATTCGAACGTGCGCGTGTGTGCGTGTATGTGTGAATAAGTGTGTTTTGTTGCGTGTCTGCTATATAAAGTGTTTTCTAAAAAGTTGCGTATCGATAAAACGGATGTTTCCCCGAAGTACATCCGCTTTGTTTTTTGGAAAGATCTCTTTTAAAAATAAAACGGAAGAAATTTTATAGGAAAGCTTATTTCTTTCAAACTGTCTTAAATCTTAAATTCACACTTTCAGAGATTATACGTGTTACGAAGCTGTGGAAATTATTATTTCACAAAACTTTCCACAGCTTTGTTATAGCGTGCATTTACTCGTATACCATAGCTCTTTGATAGAATCTATATGGTTTTTTAATAAGGCTGTAAGACAGTTTGAAAATAAGCTCTTTAATTTAGAGCTTGAAGAATTGGCAATTACAAATTTTTCATTTACTTTTAGTGCAGCTATATCTTCCTTAAATATCTAATTTGAAAATTAATAGATAATTGAAATACAGTAATTCAATGTAATATAAAGCTTAATTACTTTGCTAAAAACGAAATTTTGAATCTTCGATTTTTTTCAAGAATAGAGCTCTACCATTAAACTAAGGAATATTAAGTATACGTGTATAATGATTGTGTTGCTCGTATATTGCAGCTGATGCATTTCCGAAAACAGTGAAATAATAAAATGGAAAGCGAATAGATTATATTGATCGCGGAAAGAGGATAAAATCTTATTGTGGAAGTACAAAATTGGAAGAGTAGAAAAGGACTAGGAATAGTTAAAAAACGGGCTTAGAACTTGTGAAATGTCCACTGTATATCCGCAACAATATTAATGATTATTGATTAATATTAACGTTTTAGCAGGTACCTTTTTTGATAATTGAAATCTTTTATACTCTTTATAGTCTTTTATATATTTAACACAAATTTAGGATTAAAACAACTAATCTGGGTAAAGAGTATATATTGGAGTAAAATTGGTATATAAATTAATTTATGAAAATATATGTCGCATTCATTTATGATTAAAATACGCGAAATGGTATCCGCAATCAGGGTTTAAAATGGAAATATTTGGCAAGAATACAATGCTATTTAAGCTGTAGCTAAATTTTTTAACTAAGTTTGAATAACTTTTTAAGAAAGTATTTGTGAACAAGTTTTTCATTTAGATATAAAATTGAATTTCTTATTTCGATTCCAAACTACTGATCCTTCGTTATACTGTAGAAATATATTTTGTGTATTAATTATAGCAATTTAATTATAATAAAGATAATTTTTTTAAGCCAATGACACTGAAATTTGATTTTAAAATTATTTTCAATATTTTTAAAATATTAAATTTTAGTTTCCAATTAATTTCGGATAAAATCATCTGAAATAATTTTTAATACAAACAAACTCAATTAAAAATAATGAAAAAATTTTAAATATTAAAATTTATATATGAAAATTAAACGAATTAGGAAGCCCCAGAAATATAAGTGCAAACTTGGAAATGATTCAAGACATAGCGATTCGCTGTTCATAAATATAAATATAATTCGTTGACTAGATGATGTAAAGCTTTGTAATAATATATATGTAACGTATTTGTTTTTAGCTCGCCCATTAGGCCTTTGATAACGAAAAAAAGTAACGCGTTGTGTACAGGTCCCATAATCACCGGATATCCTATAACCGCAGTTTCTTTGGTTCATTTGGAGATTTTTCCTTAACAAAAGTCGAGGAAAATCATATTTTCTTACACGCTCCCAAATTCAATAATAGATATTTCCCTGTTTAAATAAAAACTTTAAATAAAAATTCTATTAAAGTCTTGAAGAACCAAGAAAAGATATTATTTTTTGTAATTTATGTAATTTGATCCGCCAAGGCTCTTGAAATCAGTAGTTAATTATTCAAGAAATTATAGGTTTGATATTTTCATCGACAGGAAAAATCAATTCCAAAGTAGCCAAGGAATTCGTAAGAATAATTATAAGAATAATAAGAGAAAAACGACTGACGGTTGTGGCATACCCAGTATGTTATGTAATTTATTATGTGTATATACGTGTATATATGTGTGGAATAAATGCGCCCCGTGTTGTGCTCCATAACAAGAGTGGTGTTGGAAGGATCATCGAGGCGCTTATATAGCATGAGAATGAGTAAATCGAAGATAAAAGACCGGAGAAAGACGTATGCACGACTTATAATATATAATTTATAGAAAAGCGAAAAATGGATCAGCGATATATTACCCTCTCTCTTTCATTCTCTCACGTTCTTTCATACTTTCTCTCTCTTCCTCTCCCGAATCGGCCACAAATTGATAAAATTGCGACTAGAAGTAAATACGCACAAATAATTGATACGCACTATTCGCCTCCTCGAGCGAGTGCATTTGCACAACGAATCTGCGATTCTGACTTTGGTCGCCGAGGCGATATATCGCGGAGAAAAAGAATTTGCCTCATGTATTATTAATTAATATTATCTCATATAAACCATGTAAAACGACATATCATATATAATACATTTCAGATTCACAAATGCGTATCCTTTCAGTTATAATTCCCTCCATCAATATATTATATGTAAAATCGATTTTTTCTAAAAATATCCAGTGAAATCGTCATTATACTTTCTCAATTTTTAACATTGCATATTTCTGCAAATGAATTTGAAATGAAGATTTTAATAAAATCTATTTGAATTGATTGAAAATAATCTTGTCAAATGGTTCCACTAAAATTTAATTTACAAAATTATTTTTTTCTATTTCTATTATTTAATTATGTTTTTACCGGTTTTACTGAAAATGTATTTTAAATTGATCGAGAAATTTGTAATGACAAGAAAACTTTAAGACAATTTATTCTGTATATTTGTATTGTTATGAAATATTTATAATTTTTTACTATAAATTATGATATTTCTATTTATGTGTATGTTTTCATTCCTTTACATTTCTTTTTTTAGATGTACAATGTCATAGTTGGATATTTTTAAAAATTTTATAATGAAATTAAATAGATCACAATCGCATTATAATCATACATGCGTTGATGTGCTAAAAGCTTACTTACAAAATTTGTTAAAATAATTTTACTTTGAATAACTATCGACAATTTTGTCTAGATAAATAATAAAAATAAATATTCTGGCTTTAATAATAATTACAACAAATATAATAATTATAACATATTATTTTAAAAATAAATAATTACTTAAATCTTAACGTATGTAAAAAAAAAGTAACTACACAATAAAGCATACAAGATAAAAAAATATTGAATAATAATAGTGTTAATTAGATCATAATGAAAAAACGTATCTTTTCTTAAAAAAAGCCTCTAAAAAACAAAATATCACGGAATGCCTTTAGTACATATTTGTAACACAGCCTGTGATATATTCTTCATTAAAAAAAAATAATAAACTTAAGATAATTTGCAAATAAGCTCTTAATTTTCAAATAACTGCTGAGTAGAATTATGATATTAAAAACTGTTAGTATTTTATGATATTATATTACTAAAAACTGTGTGTGTGTGTGTGTTAATATTTTATTTTATATTATAATGCGATAGGTATCTTTAATTGTTTCGTTCTCTATTTACTTTGTCAATTTTTGTAAATTGCACGATTGAACGACGTAAAGCTTTAACGTAATAAGAACGAAATAAATGCACACCGAACAGAAAACATCACAGCAAAGACGATTGCATAATCATGTTGAAAAGGCATATGCTAAAGTCAATACTCGTAGCAGTAGCAGTACATCGAACTTATTTCTTCGCGCGATAAAAAAATTGTCGCACACAGACTGCATATCTTTTAACGTTATCTAACCGCATGTCTAAGCAAGTGCGAAATATCGTTGTAGAAATACACACGCGCTATGATCTGGATAATTTCCGGTTGAAAAGGCAACCGGCTTTTATCGCAAGAACAATTTTCCCCACACAGAAACGCCGTCATAAAGTAATCTCGCGCTCTCCGTTTCTTTCTCTTTCTTGTCTAATTACAGATAAAACTGTGCGTTGGAATGAAAAACTTAAATAACGTCAGACGCTTTAGAAGGGAACCATCGCACGCAACGTATGTAAGCACGCCTAACACGATTTTGCAAAACTGCTTGCGCGAATATATTAAATTTAACGCGGAAGTTTCGCCGTGTAATTTCTTAAACAATTCTAAATAAGCCCTTCTGCATCTTTATAAAATTATTACTTACAAATACTGTAAGCACAAAACTCTTTCATTTCAATAGATTTTTAGTGGACATTTCATGGAGTTCCCGCAAATAATTTTGAAAAGCTATATCGTTTGAATTAACGTGACGTATCTATAAGAAAAGCCTGTAAAAAAATATCCGAATTAATTTGAAATCAACTAATAAAAATTCTATTTTCAGTTTTATATATAATTTCTGCGGGAACTCTGTCTTGGATGATTGTATTCTGAAATATGTTTTTACTGGCTCTTAGATTTCTCTCTCACGATAATTTCTAATTGCTAACTAACGACACCGATGGACGAAACGATTGACGAGTGTTCCCTTAAGGAAAATGTCATCGCATTTTGTTTATATACCTATTTTTAATAATTCATTATTTCTAAGAACACACGTTCCTTGCTCTCCTTGATATGCTCGAAACGCGGCTCTCACTTTTAACATGGAATACTTTCAAACTTGTCTGTGCCTCCTTTTAGCTTCATTTTTCTCACTTTCTGTCACTTAAAAGATCATCTTAAAGAAGTTACCGCATTCTTATCTAAATTGTGTGACCAGAGAAGAAGTTACTCTTTATTCGATTTACAGTCCTAATACTATAGCTTTATCCAGGATACATTCTAGTGATATCCTCAAAATGTTCAAAAGACATATGGACGTCTTAAGGATGTCCCTGGAATATCTATGTTTGAAGAAAACTAGTTTCTTCTTGGCTATTTGCAATCCATCATTTCTGCCTTTTTGCCTTTTTTTATTTAAATTCAATTCAATTAATAAATCTTTCAAATGCTTATATTCTTACTTTTATAATTCTTCGAATCTTTACATGTCTCTAAATTTACGTCTTGAATTTTAGTATTTTTGGTTCTAGGGACACCGTATATAATTATTTGCATTTTGATAGAAATAATCATAATAAAAACAAGATAATACGGAAGAAATCGAAACATTATGCAAACTTCTTCACTGATCATGCTTTTACATTTGTCACATATTGTCATCAGTAACGTCCCGACAATCCAACTTGGAAGCGTTTACTATCGTGCGTTTACATTAAAAAAAATTAAATTTTATATAACTTTACTTTGAATTTACTTCTTTGAATTTATTCAATGATGAAAGCTACGAATTAAAAAATGACTACTAATGATCACATGTTTTTCAAAAGAATAGCAATAAAATGTCCAAGCTACTACGGAAAAGAAACGACGTGATCATATAATTCATTATATAATTAATTGTAATGACAATGGCAATTTGTCATTTTATTATATAATATATGTTATATACATTTTGTATGTATTAGATGATATACATCCCATGATTCTATAACGATTTATATGTATAATATATCATGATATATATTCCAATATATAATTGCACCATTTTATACTCTCTTTTAACGTGTGATGCGCTTTAAAACGTATCACATCATCATCAATCGTTTGTTCATATCGCAGTGTATTTCATCTTGCGCGATAAAACCTTGTTTCCATCACGTAATAAATGTATCACATACATCCAAAGTAAATTCAATTTGGAAATTCTCTTTCGGCGTTAATATTTGTCATTATTTACTACAGTTTTACTTTTTTCTCTTTCTCTCTCTGTTTCTTTTCTTCGAGGCACACCGCGTGCGATATCTTCGCTAACGACTGACGTTAGATTCGAAGCTGTCACGACCGAGGGAGGGTACAAAATGAACGAATATTCAGTCTATGTCAATCACATCCGTATTTTCCGCTGATCCTTTTCGCTGTCGCAATTTCCGGCGCAGCAGGACCGATTTAAGGATACTGGACGACCTTGGACCCGCGACATCCGGCCGCGGGATATTCTGCTACGCCGCTTTGTGCCTCTTTCTTTGCTCTCTTCTCGCCGCGTTCGAACTGGGACTGCCCGAACTACCACCTCTCTCGCAATCCGCTGTCGGCACAGGTTTTAGTTCTCTGCAAAAGTATACGCGTTGAAGGATCCCTTCGCATTCTTTTGCAAACTTAAAATGACGCAAAAACGTCGGCTATATCGCGAAGATGATATAAAGTTTCGCTGATCCAACAGTTTATAAGGAAGAGCCGCTTTTTTACAAATATATTAAGAAAAATCGCATTATATATAATTTACATTTATTATTATAGTTAGTATATTCCATAAGTAAGAAATAATACCTATATAGAATAATACCGGTCAAATATTTCTAATATCTTTATAATTTATATTCTTAATGTACACATTGTTCATATAAAAATAATGCAACAATTTTTTTTGCAATTCTTAAAATTGAATTTTTACTGTATTATATTAATAACTAAAAATTGTATTCAGGAATTTTATTAATTTATTTTATATTCTCTGATTTTTATAATTAATAAATTAATTATAGAATCTCATAATAAATAAATCTTATAAATTTGCTTTCTTACAAAACATAAACACATAGAGATATGATTTTCGATTTACTCCTTTTTGCTTTCAAATGCAAAGTTATATTAAATACTATAAAATCATATATATATATATATTCAGTTTTTTTTTAAATCATAATATTTAATAACCGTAAAGTCAAAAATATCAAACCATTTTATTACACTCGAGTTTCCCGAAACATTTTCACAGACGTTTTACATCTATAAATCGAAAAAATCCGATTAATTTCAATGAGGCAATGGTACGTACGTTATTATTAATTACTCACCTATAATTAAGTAATTCTTCGTCATCAGGCACTCTGGATATAAGATCGAGGACCTCGTTATTGGGTACGGAGTGAGGCCTGAGGATTTTCCTAGAGAACTTATTGACTCCCCAAGTGAGGATTAAATACCGGACAGGAATAAAATAGAGCACGACCGCCCCAGCAATCGCCAGAAGCATTGCCAGGTAGCTTAAATAGGGGATTGTGAAGTTGAAGAGATTCTTCACTTTTTCGCAAAGACTAGCTATATAACCGATCGAGTTCTGGACTGTTTGCGTCACTTCTTGAATCGCCTGTAAACGCTCCTTCAGACTTTTCTTCTCCTCCTAAAAAATCATTAATAGATAAAATATGTAGAATTTGTTGGTTAAACATTGAAAAAAAAAACACACTGATTTCTGAAATGACATTTAGATGTTTCCTAATTTTTCGATTTTTATTTGTTCAAATATTTAACATGCAAAAATTAGCATTAAAAAAAAACTGATGATTGCAAAAATAAAATTAAATCCATTACAAATTAATACCAAATGCAACACAAAAACGTGGATCAAAATTTAAAAAAAATTTTAATCTGATAAAGATCGACCCAAGAAAAATTAGTACATGTATTATTTGAGCGGTTAACAATGTTTGCAAATTAATTAATTAGCCTTCTGTATTAATCGAGTCAGTTTCATATGACATTATCTATTCTTATATCTTATCTAAATGCGTTACGAATATACCGTTAAATTATAATATACGACGGAACTACGCTGTTGGTTGTAAAGATAACATCTTTATCCGGGCACTATTGTGATTCATAGAGTGTAACGAGATGCATAGAACATCCAATGGTGGTGCTTAATTTTGAACAGTTTGGCTTATTTCTAACACAAGAGAAACTAATCTACGTTAATTAATTTGCATGGATCGAAGATTATAGCGCTAAATAATTATTGGATGGAGCACGATATATGATGCGTAAATGAGAATTTGCCATATATTTATATTATTATTTTGTAAATCCAGTATGAGTATTACTTGCACCATAGCTCTTTAGCTATATTAACGAATCGATGCAAAAAACTTTTGTAGCAGTAATATAATTACGGTATAAATGAATGATGTTTTATATGTTTTATTTGATTTTTTTTTATGAAGAATTCTATAATTTGCAACGCGAATAAATTAAGAATTTTGTAATTTTCGAAAATATAGTAACGCTCACTTTGTCTTTGTCGTCATCGTCATCGTCATCGTCCCCCGGTGTCGGCGGACAATCATCGGACCCAATCTCTGCATGATCTTGAAACTGCGAAGTTGCGTATATTAAAGGTGCGCCCGTTATCACTGCGACCTGTCCGCAAATCCAATGATTGAACCCGCTCCTCTCGCCAGTAAGCTGACAGGTAGCAAAGAAATTCGACATGCAGCATTGCCAGTAAAGAAAGCGGAGGTAACTTGCACTTATGCAGGAATCATGTCAGAATATACAAAGTATGTATAAAAAGATACAAAGATTACAAACATATATAAAGAAGTACCACAATTTTTGTTTCGTTTATGAGATGTCAAAGAATAGTTTGGAATAGTTGATTTTTAATCCTACTGTGTCACATAAATCCATTTAAATTATTTTTATTTACAAGAACTCTGTAAAGGGTCTTGTATTAATTGTATGGAAAGTCAAATTTCGGTGGAATTAGTTTTCACATATGATATAACTAATAATATGGTGAACAGATGAAAGGCTCCATAATAGATAGTTTTTGAGCTATGGTGTACTAAAGGTGAATTATATTAAATATAAATGATATGTCAAACACTTGTACTCACATTTTTGTATACATGCTCAAAAATTAATGATTACCATATTAAGTCTTGTTGTATCTTTTGTTCACCACATTATAAACTACATTTAAAACTAACTCATTTCATCAGAACTTAATTTTTCATATAATTAGTGCGGGATCCTCTTGTTTTTAATATTTTTAAATAATTCTAGAAGTTTCTCTTTTTTTCATGACTTTTTATTTTTAAATAGTACAAAATAGATAGAAAAAAATGTTTTGTTTGACGAAAAATGTATTAAAATTGGATATAATGTTTATATCCAATTCCGAGTGTATTAAATACAAAACACAGCAAGATTATCATAGCAAAAATTTTTCTCAAAATTTTTTAATAGAATTTTTCAGAATTTCTGAATAATTTTATAACTTTTTAGAACATTTCTTGGATGTTTTGAACAATTTGAAAGTGCCAAGAAAGTTTACATCTCTTCTTCATATGTAAATTCCGAAATATTCTGATATTAAAGGAATGCATCATAAACATGCACAAGTCTAAATAAAAAATGTTAAGAGAGAGAAGAAATTCTTCTACAATATTACATCGCAAATGAGATATGACATTTTTTTTACATCTATAAAGATTCCAGAAATGATGTTACAAAATAGCATGGAAATATTTGATAGAGAAGAAGATATTTTATTCATTACATGATAGTACCAATACTTTTCTTATAAATATTTATGATAGGCAATAGAGAGCGAAGAATAAAGATTAAAGAATTAAAAACAGACTTTTTAAATTAAAGAATAGTAAGCGTTTCATAGCATAGCAATTAATTGGAACGATCCAAAACCACATGCTAGAAGTAAATCAAGTTTTAATCCATTGCTCAATAAATTGAAGATACTAAAGGCTTTAGAATTTAAAAGATGCATCGCATGCTACGTAGCAAAAGTACACTCGATATTATTGGCTTTAAAAGCCAATGTTCAATAATAGTGTTTAATTTTCCTCTTATCTCATCAATCATATCGGTTTAGAATATAGACATGCGAAAGAGTGCCGGATTAAAACTTCAATAAAACCAATAACAAAAGTGACGTACCAGATAATACTTTAGAAGAATCAATAATGCCACGCCCGGTATCATATACGGTTCGAAGTAGTAACATCCAAGAATAAAAATTACCAGAGCGAAGATGCTTCTCATCTTGCTTTCCCATTCCCAGCAGCTCCTAACCGTAGGATAAAGTAAAAAATAGTATCATAAATAGCAGCATAAACTGTAGAATTTATTTCAGTTTAATCCAATATTCTTCTTGCCATGAATATATAGAAAGCACGAACTACAAAATTTTTTAGAATATATTTCTTTCGGTAGGATGCTGTACTGTTATCTATTGTAGCTTAAAGCAAGCCTAATTGATTTGATTAATTTTGATTTTAGTCTTGATTTAGAATAAAAATATATTTTTAAGTTTGTGTGACATATTATATATTTAATACATGTAATTTTCGCTATTAATGAAATGGTAGATATGTTCCATAATAGTTAGAAATTTTCCATATCACGCAGGATTGAAAAAATAAAAATTCACATCTTCAGTAATTCAAATAAAAGTTGAAGTCACTCACTGCATGTATTTCCCTATGTCGATGAATATTACAATAATAGCTTTGAGCCTGAGTACATTTCGCAGAAAGACTTGTCTTTTGAATTTCATTTCCGGCTCCATATACTTCTTTTCCTTCGGATTAAGCGTTCGAATGCACGCCCTCAATATGTTCCATACGACGGTCATTTCCAAGAGAACCTGAGGACAGTTTCCCTTCGCACGGCCCCTCAGTTTCTTGTCCTTCAATGCGTACCATCGTTTTTCGCCGTTACGAATTTTTAACAACGGTATCGCCACCCTCCCAAGGAACTCCACCTTATGATCCCGATCTTCGTCGTACACCGTCACCTCCAGAACGGAATTGATGTCCTTTACGTTACTGTTGTGAAACAACAAAATTTACTCTCGATTATATCTGAATAGCTCAAGCTGTTTGATCAAATTCTTGCACTTGATCATGTCCAACTTTTTTTATTATCTAATAATGCACGTTGATAATTAAATACGTTGACATTAAATATAATTAACGGTATTCCGATTAAGATATAACTTACAAAGTAAAAATTTTCTGCCAATTCGGCGTGAGAGTTTTATACTCCGTTTGCGTTTGTAATCTAGAATTTACAAGCTCCAAAACACAAAAAGGGTCGCTTTTACCACCGAGATCAGCAGCTGCAAGACCCTGTGCACGGTATACCTGTAAAAAGATTAATTTAAAAACAGATCATAATAGAAAATTTATTTAAAATCTTTGTTTTATTTTAATTTATTAATGAAAATTCTTATAACAAACAATGGCTTTTTATTAAATTATTGAAATCGAAAAGAGATATAGATATATATTTTTGTAAAAAAATTACTTAACGGAATTATATATGATTTCAATGTAATTTTTATTGACAAAAATAAATTTATCAACAACTTTAACATATAATTTTAAAATAAAAGCATAAAGTGTTGGAAGTCATAAAGAAAATACATTTCTATAGATTTAATTATTAATAAATAATAATTTTTTAGTAACATAACTTTATCACAGTTCAAATCATGTCTGTTTATCGATTAATTAATGCTTAATGTAAAAGAGTTGGCTTATTATTTTAGCCAACTTGAAAAAGCCGCATGCTTTTTGTTCAGTAATCGAATGTGTTTTATTAATTTATAGCATTAAAAAGTAGTTCCGAAATAAGCGCGTCATAATATTGACTAGAAATGTTTTCTCTTTACTTCAGGTCTCATATAACAATATATCAATATATTTATACATAATTCATATGGCAAAAATTATTTATAATACGTAAATGAATCTATCAATATCATTATTATATTCATGAACTAGATCGCCAAACTCTAATAGCATATTTTACTTGTAGAACAAAATTCGACTGCGGACGGAATTCAGTAAAGATAAGTTCTCAGATCTATAAATATATTAGAACTTTTCTTCATTCTGGACGTGACAAAATAGTTCAAAACTTGGCGACCTATTTCAGGTACATCCTATACATTAATTATTACTCTTCTTCCTTGGCTTCTTGTGCTAAAAAAATTAACACTTTAATGTTAGCATGTTAATATACTAACATGTTAGCAATTTATGTTTAATCGTTTCTAATTACCTTTACTGTCAGATGGCCTACGTCACGTATCCTCTGTAAAGTGTTCGTAATGGAATACCGTTGGACCAATTGTGCTTGTTCTATTGGCGTTTCCTCGTGTATGGCCAAATCGCTGATTGTCTCGCTGGCTGTAGTACCGCTTATCGTCAAAAGTAAAAAGATATTGCCCGAACCATCCTCGAGTTCGCGGCACAGCCGATGCGTCGTCTCCCGCTCGAGAGTCGCCAGATCGATCACTGTCTTGCCCATTAAATCGTCCTGATGACTCCTATCTCTGTCCCAAACCGTCACTTCCAACTCTTGTCCCAAATACGGATCCTCGTAGAGGTGGAGGTCGAACTGCTCCAACCAAATTGGATTCAGTGTTTTGTTAACGACTTTCGATTTGTATTTCTCCGTGCCGAGCCTGCAAATTAGGATACGGGATTCTAGTGTTTATATGAGGAACTTCAACTATAGTTTAAGTTCCTCAGTTTAAACGACTGCAGCTTGAATTGCTAATATCTCCGAGATTTCATTCCATTTAATTTTATTGTGACGTCAAAAACAGAATAATTTCCATTTTACATAAATAAAGTGAGCAAATACGATATTATAATATCAATTAATTATACCATCAACAACATCAATTTATATCTACGTTTATATTGATATTATAAATCTTTGTAAACATGTTTACGATAAAATAACAAATAATAAAAGATTAAAGAGTGAATTAATAAAAACATTTATTAAAATATTCATATCATATACGGTGCTTTAAAAAAGAAATACACTACTGTAAATAAAAATAAACGTGATCAAATCGAATGATAAATATGAATGAAATACATATATCGGAGATACTATAACTTGATCAAGTTAATTACTTTTAATTAAAAATATTTATAACAAGCAAATAAAAAAGCAATCTGAACTAAAACACTTTAGCAAATTCTCTGACACAAATTTTAAAGCGATATCCAAATAAAAAACTGCATTCGTTGATCAAGCTATGTATTTTAAATTAGATTTTATGTACCGAAACTTCACGTAAGGATCCGACAAACCGTCTATGTCCATTGGCAATAAATTCTTTGCCTCCACGAGCACAATTGTCACCACCGAACTCCATATTTGTGATTTCAATCGTCTATTCACGTCCGCCAATCGATTAGTTCTCTGAAAATACTGCAACGTGGGAAAATAGGACACTAAATAAAATTATTGCTAGAGACAAATGTAGAATTTTTACTACAATATAATATAATTATTGCAAATTTAAAATGAGTGCGCACATTGCCGTTAAACGCTGCGATTGTTTGATTCTTTCTTTTTTACTGAAAGAATCTCAAAAACAATTTGTGAAAAATAATTTTTGAAAAACAATTTTTTATAAAATTGCTTTCTTATAGGTTTAATTTTATCAATTATTCTTGCGTTTAATGTTTATGTGATATTACTGTAAAAAAATGTTTTTAATAATGTACAGATATATATGGAAGTAAATAAATATTAAAAATTAGTTTTGTGGCTCTACCCTATGAATGTCCTCCATCTTTCCCTTAACATTGTCCTTCAATCTGTCCAGAAGATCGTGGCGTTTGACTTCTTTCACTTCCAAAACGCCGGAATCGTTTAAAACATTTGCATTATCCTTTACATTTTCCGTATCTGAGTAAACAACTTCTTGGCTGTTTAGCTGCGTGATTGAACTCGCTGGCTCAAATCGATCCGATCTTGAAGAGGCAGTCCGATTTCGTAATCTTCGCCAATGTTCGGTGATTTTGCTCTCGTTCCTTTGCTCGTCGTTCTTTGCGGTTCGTCGATTTTCCATCAGTCTACTCTCAATTTTCGGTTCCTCGTCTTCTGCCTTTGCCGGTGTGAACTTGAAATCGTACGTGGATTCCGATATAATATCCTGATTAATATCCGTCAAGCTATCGGTTGCGTCAGTATCGAGTTGACAGTGAGTTAACGTGTAGCTAGAAGGCCTGCGGTGATCAGTGATCCACGTCTCGATCGGTTGCAGCCACGTATGCTTTTCCACGTTCTCCTCCCAGATTCGTTCCACCTGATCCTCCAATATCCTCTCTATCAAATCCATCTTCCGCCTCAGAGAACTTCTTAACGAATCCTTTGCCTTTCGTTTCTTGATCCCAGACAGGTTTTCGGTGGACGACCCTTCAATCATTCGCCTCTTCCAAACTCCTATCATCGCCGATGCTTCCTCGAGCTTTGATTTCTCGCTTTCGACAGCGCTCGATCTTTCCTCCGTAATTTCGGAAATCGTCTTGACAGATAGTCCTTCGGCTCGTTTCATCTTCGGGAGTTCTTTAACTGCAAACGTATGCTGAATCCTCGATTTTCTGTCGCCCGCGACCGAATTCAATTCTCTCGAATCCTCCTCGACTCGAATATTCCCGCAAAAATTCCCATCCGACTCCGAGACGCCGGCAGTACTTACGGCAGCGTTGCATTTCACCTCGGCAAAATCCTTCTCGAATTTTTGTTTTGATACGGATCGATCCAATATCGTGATGGAATGTCGTTTCTTTTGTTGATCCGCGAGTTTATTTTGACGCAATCCTCTGGAAGGCATGTCAATATCGGATGATCTATCGGTAGATAACTCATCTATTTTGTTAGACGCCATATCCGCATTAGAAACTACGTAAATTTCAGACGCAGCATCGATTTTAGATACATCGTCGACAGAGTCCTTCCCTGACATAGCCATTGTCTCGGCCGCAACGTCGTCCCGAGACGTAGAATTAATTTCTGACGTAACTTCGATCTTAGGCACAGTATGAAGTTCACTTGTAACATTTAATTTAGATAAGAGATCTATTTTGGGCGCGGTGTCCATTTTAGATGCGACAAGCGCAGTTTCGTTCGGATTCTCACTCTGCATAATATTAATTTTGCATATTTCGTCGATCGCTATTTTTTCCAATTTCGGATGTGTTGTGACATCGACTTCGAATATGTTAAGCTCAAATACAGCGTGTTGAGCGTACTATTGATTTGAAATTGAATAATTTCCCAGGTCTCTCCTCTGTAGTGATTGTGCTGTCACGAATAAAAATTGCTTTAAACACGTTTTCGTATAATCCGCACAAATATTACATAACGGATAAATTGTGAATATTTTTCTTCGTGGAAAACGTTGGTATAACGTGTTATTTTCGTCGATGCTTTTATTACAAATTCTTTAGTTCTCCTTGCTAGCTAAATGACTGTGAATTCGTTCTCATCTTTCGTTCGATCGGCTTGCATTTTTCATGGATCGCGTCCAAACAGACAGAGCTAAAAGATCGTCTCGTGTTCTTCGTCTTTTATTCGTTACTCGATATGTCATTCTTAATCAGAGCGATTAAGCATGTTTTGCATGAAAAAAGGTGTCAGTCATCAGATTTAATAATACTCGTACAATGGAAACGTACTGCGTTTAAACATAATGATTCTGCATCTTTCGTATGATATGTGCATGCGTTGAGAAGTTTTATAGTTTTATCAAAATTAATTTTTTTGCAATTACAAAATCTTAATTACACTTATATGCACTGTGTACTCTTCTTACATAATAAGCAAAAAACGAAATCTCTTACAACCATCACAGATAATCTGAAGAACTCGCGCTAAAAACTCACGTTTTATACAGCGACTGATACGCGGAAGAAAAAAAAACGCAAAAAAAAAGTATCCGTGAGCATAGATTTACACACTGACTCAATTGTATATCTTAGTTTACAAAAATCGTAGAGTGCAAATATAAGCACTTCCTCACAATGATTACAGTATTCAATATTGCTAATTAGTGCCGATGAGTCACAGTGAAAAATCTAGATGAGAAATACAATTCAGTCACACATATACCAAAGGCAATCGGAAGTTCTTATCAGGAACAAAGGTGAAGTCGTTATTAATGTACAATGGAATACATTTCCGTGTCGGATATCAAATCGGTACCGCACTGATAAGCTCGAAGAACCTGTCTCGTCTGTCTCACAAAGTAAGACGGCAAAAGTCGTCTGACTACTAAGTCGTCTCTTCATTGGCAACCTGCGAAGCGTAGTAGGCCAGCTGGGCTTCTCTTTCCCCTCTCCATTCTTCGCACAAGAAAGTGATGTTATGTCGGCAAACATTGAGACATTGTGTATACATGATGCCGTAACCGCGATGTACGATATTCTGATGTGGCTATTTCTCAACTCATAGAGAAAGCAAAAAGATATCACAATAGTAAATTTACTTAACGCGTATCCTGGTAAAAAAATTTTGCTGAAATTATTCCAGGTTTTAGAACATTTCAGCGAAATTGCTAAAAATTTACTGAATTTCATTGAAAGTTGAATTTTTCAGCTAATATATTGAAAAATCGCTAAAATTGAATTGAAATTTCTTTAAACTTTTATAGAAATTTTTACTAAAATTTCTTTAAAATTTCGCTAAAATTATGCTAAAAATGAATTTTTTTAGCTAAAAATCGCTGGAATTAAACTGAAATTTTTCTAAAATGCTGAAATTTTGCTAAAAAGAGTTTCAAAACGTGGACTAATTTTAGCGAAATTTTTTCATCAGGGTAAAAAAGGAAAAAGTTATTCATTTAATTGTGTGAAAATATCTTTCTACAGCTTTCATTTTTAAATTATTTTAGATATCTATCAAACTAATAAAACTTGAAGAATTCTAAAAAGTAAATACTTCAAAGTGACACAATTTAAATAATCAAGTTTCTCAAAAATGAAGAAAATTTGTTTTTCAACCTGATGGAAAATTATGATTATCCAATAATATCGGTAAAAGAATATATTTTTAACAAATGATTAAATGTCGTTTTCGTTTCGTAATCTTTAAAAATTCACTCTTTTTGAATAATAACAATTTCGACGTTTTTTAAATAAAATTAAGTTAGTTCATTTTTGGTGATTGATAAAATAATATTTATTTAACTCATTCATGATAATAATTCAAAAATCATGTTTTTGTTAGATACTTTTAAAATAAAATAGCGATATAAAATATTAAATTTTTTTAGATGCTTTTCATTATTTGTTCAAATTAAATATATTTATAACTCTTTCATTCCACATTAATTATCTTCGTAATTGACACTTTCCTGAATAAAATTTATGAAAGGATAAAGCGCGGATATATTTAATAATAAAATAAAAAATTTTTAGTATTAACGTTCCCGATCATTATTATTGATCAGAACTACCGTCTGAGAGATCTTATCTGAAAAAATTATTGCTTCGAATTACAGCATTGGATTACGACGGGCTATTAATATGTTCGGTGTGATATATGGGAATATGTCATACGTAATGTATAGACGGTGTATTATGTACACTTATCAGCTGGTCTTATAAGTACACAGAGTATCCGATACCCATTGCAACAAGCCATATTTCGCTTGACAGTTTTTAGTCTCGCAATCGATATTTTCTTAATGAAAATATAGAGAGAGGTCAACTATGGCTGCATTCGAGGAGTGTGCTATCAGCACTATTGTGACATTCTACCTTTATCGTTCATTAGATGAATATAAAATAAGGATAAAATGGCGCTGATATCGCGCTCATCAAATGCAACTTACACCGCAAATTGTCAATTCAATAATCATGTGTTCATTTACTTGTATTTTATTTTTCTCTGTACTCTATTTTACTTTATTATTTTTTTTTTTTTGAAGAAAATATTAACAGATATAGAAAATTAAATTTTAATACAGAACAATTTGGCCATTTTTTTAAAGTTAAATTGCTATCTTTGAAACTAGACGAGCAGATGATGAATTTGAGATAAATTCGAAACTGTGTGCAAACTGTGTGTAATAACCAAATTTTGAAAGAAATATTCCAAATATTTATTAAAAGTATAATTATTATTAAGACTAACACAAATTAATTAATGGAATCGGACTGCGCAGTATGTGTGATTCTAAGATCTAAATGACCTAACTGCAATACATCTGAACAAACATGACGTTATTCCGAGAAGACCGGACTATTATGTAAATTATTATTAATTCATAAATAAATTGGATGTAACGTAATACTCGAGAGTTTCAACTTAGTTATTTCTCGCGGAATGGCGTTTAATAATAGTTAATACATAAGTGGAGCTGCCGCGCGATAAGGGCCAGGCCTTGCACTCCACTTTCAACGACAAGTCGATACCGGTAATACGGACACGGGCACATACTTCCCTCACAACCCAGTTTCCCATTCTTCATACACACGCTATAAATATACGCACATCTCTCTACTAAGACCGAGAACGATCGACGCCGGGATTACTTATTGTTAGTTTATAACCCCTTGCTTAACCCTTTACGATGCTACTTTTTGTAGATACTTGTTATTTTATCTTAAATATTTGTTCGTATTATGTATACACACAGTTGATTACTGATTATTTCCCAGATAAATCAATCAAAGAGAAAAGATAAAAGAATTTCTTAATCCGATCTGATTGAAGAGGATAAAAGTACCTGTTCTTTTTCTTGTTGATTCCTTGGCCAAAGTGTAGCTGTTAGGTAGATTTCGCCTAAATGTTGCTTTGGTCTGACTGGATCTTTAAGTTCTAATGTTATATCCTGAGAGTGTCCGAGATCGAGTTGCGTAAGATCCAGCAGAGCAGCCCCCATAAAGTCATCCTGCAGGCCCCAATCGTAATCGAAAACCTGTCAATACGTAGAAGGTCGTTTATTTTATCATTAGAATGTTATGGGTTATAGGTAATAGAATATACATAATTCTGAAATATTTTTATTTTAATATAATTAATACAAATTATTTTTCAAACATCTAGTTGCATTTTATAAACAATTTGAATTATTAATTATATTAAAATAAAAAATTATTCTCAATAGAAATTTCTGCTTTTGATAAAAACTGAAATGATTGAATGTTAACAGTCCCAGATAGCCAAGCCTGCAGAAAACAGATTTTTTTTTAATGTCTGCTACACACTATGCCAACAAAATGACAACAGAATTAGATGTGCATAATATTGTTGACAGATTGCTAGAAAAAACGTAACAAAATCTACAAGCGTTAGATAATGTCGGCAGGATCTACTCAGTTTCTGCCAACAATTTGCCTTCACATTATGTCGACAGGCGATGTTAACAGGACGCAAGCCTAATGCGAACGGAATTGATGGCAGACTGCCGTCATTTTCTGCTCGAACTTGCTGACAGTCTACTAGAAGAGCAGATATTTAGGTAACTGAGAATTTTGCCTTTCTGCATTTTGTACATATCCGAAATTTTGATATAAGAAAACTGTTAAATATACCTTGATAGTAAGTGGCTGAAAAGGATCTTCTATCGGTAAAGTAACACTTTCGTCCCAAACTGGATTTAAATCGCGATGAACGGTTCGCGATTTGTGTAACAATCGCCCTGAGCATTTTACTTTCACATAAGGATCGCTGGCGCCTGAAATCGTAAAGCGAATCGTAAACTATATATCATGAATTTATAGTTATGCGACAAATATAATTTTCTATCTTCTCATAAATGGGCTCAAATATCTTAAGCCATATTTTATTTATTAGGCGTAAAAATAATAATATCCACACGACTTAGGCTATTACAGGTTTTAAACAATATTTTTTATAATATAGTATGCAATATATATTTAACAGTGTTTACTTTACAAAGCAGTTAGAATAGTTTATTGAAAAAAAAAAATCTGACCAAAAATACTTAAAGCTCTCTTTCTCTGTTACCACATCTGTCCATCGCGACGAGATTTGCGCCTCTTCTTATATGCAAACGAAGTTGGAAGAAGGCATGTTGCCTCAACGCCTGTTCTCTCCTTCGTATCATCTCGTCTTGAAGAAAGTCGCCGTCTTGACTGTAGGAACTCTGAGGTTCTTCGCCTGTATATCCTTCCTTCTGAAAGCTCACAAGTCCTTTGGAGAATCCTTCGCTGCATTTTCCGGCGTTATCTTCTTGCACAGTCACAGACTTTTCTCGGCTACTGCGTGCTAACGGAGATTCTGCGCATTCAAAACAGACCAAAATGGACGTGCTTTATCCACTATCGGTTTTGGCACTCGGTGTGATAGCAATAACCATAATTTCACTATAAACGTGGTAATTGGAAATAGTCAAAGATCATGTCTGATTTTGTTTTATCAAGTCTTTTCAAATGTCCGAGATTTAAATAATATATAACTTCAATTTTTAAGTTTTTCGAAAGACTACATTTGACATATTTAATTAATCATATCTTTAGTCTTAGACAGCATGTTAAATTTTTAAAAAATTAAAAACAGTAGATATTATTTAAAAAACGATATGTATTAAATATATACGAATTTAGATAAGACTTTATTACAATTTTATGATTTTATATATTCTGCGAAGTCGGCCAAATAAAAAATCAAATTATTGAAAAAGTTTTCCAAGAGAATGCAAAAGTAAAAATGCAATTAAATGAGGAAACCGTAATTATGCAATTGTCGTAGATACGATTTTACAATTTTAAGCCATATTAAAAGATTATACTGCGCTATAAAATAGATAGAATAGAAGAAATCTTTTAGGTAAATCCGTTTAAGTATGACGAGCACGCCAGTATTCGTGCTGGATCATTTCGAATTAATCAATGAGGTCTAAACGTGCCGCGCATGTCGACTTTTGGTGTTAAGTACAAATTGTAAGCTCGATATTCTCATCCGCATGAACCTAAATTAATGCATGTTATATCACTAAAAGCGCAATACTGATAATCAGCGCTATGTACAATTTGAATAAGTAATTGTATAAATTGCGAATGCAGAATTATTTACATTAATCGTTGAACGTGTTCCTCCAGTTAATTATTTAGATGGAAATAACAAATTTTATTTCATATAATAACAAATT
>NW_017305569.1:1026555-1030487 GCF_001594115.1 Trachymyrmex septentrionalis | reverse complement strand
GTTGAACGTGTTCCTCCAGTTAATTATTTAGATGGAAATAACAAATTTGATTTCATATAATAACAAATTTTGTTCCATATATAAACATTCAAAATCTGTATTTTCTTAATATACAATCGCGGAGTTAATTGTCCAGACAATACGGTATTATATCGATGATTTTTTCAGACTATTCTTCAAACTAGTGTGACACACAATACTGGTGTGACTAATTTCACAATTAGTTAATAAATAAATGTAAACTTTATTGACGTAATATTTTTTCAATACAAACTTAAGGAAATTTGCCAATGAGAGCCTACATAAGATGTTCGGTGTGATTATAATGATTCATGTATTCCAAAAATATAATATAATTACAGACGTTTCGACATCAATATTGTGTCCTCTTCAAAGTGCAAAAAATATAATCTTCCAGTATACATTGAATTCATTTGATATGTGTTGTCGAAAGTGTAAAATACATCGTTAAGCTATAATTTTCGTTAAGACTGTAATCTTCGTCTGTTGTATCTCGTTGAGTATTTAAACTATTAAGAAAGTCACTATAATAGAAATTAAAAAACGAGATTTTAACAAAGAGTTTAATACTAAATTAATAATTGTACACTGACCCCATTATGCTTATTTGAGAAACAGATTAACGATGTTCTGTACAATATAAGAGAATGATCTGAATACGTTGAGTTTCAATTTGTTTATAAGAGATTAATAACAAACTCATTTATCAGAAATAAAATTATCAAGTATGGAAGTAGCACTCATCCACAAACAATGTTGTCATGATATAACGGACTTAATATATTTTTTAACACTCGAACAACAGTTTGAAGAAATTTTCAGTATAATAGTGCATTGACCGGACAATTAGTTTTATTTTAACATATTCATATATTTTTATA
This sequence comes from Trachymyrmex septentrionalis, assembly GCF_001594115.1. Lineage (NCBI taxonomy): Eukaryota > Metazoa > Arthropoda > Insecta > Hymenoptera > Formicidae > Trachymyrmex > Trachymyrmex septentrionalis. The sequence goes on along the minus strand of NW_017305569.1, from coordinate 1,029,585 downwards.
ATATATTTTAAATGTCGTAATTAATTGGCTCACATTATGTTAAATATGTGCACTTAAATGTGCATCTATATTCATATTCCGATGTAAATTTGTGTTTTAATGTTCCATCAGAGTATTAATTTGCACGATACAATGATTTCACAAAAAGGATCAATTACCGAGTTAGGTAATTAACTTGTCAAACTTAATTGATTTAATAAGATTGGAAATAAGACCGCTTATGTTAGATGCATTACTTTAAGTACGAAGCGCCACTACGGTCTGAATGTTAAGATGTTGAACTATTATATATATTTATTTAAATGAATTAATTTCAGAAATTATAATTGCGTGCTGATATGGTTGTCGGACTTTCGACGTAATCAATCTAAAATATTAATAGTCCTCCATTAAAATTTCTCAAATTTAATCTTAAAAAACTGTAAATTGATTTACTTGAAAATGCAACAACTTCCGAGTAATTAGCTGTTAAAATTCAACAAATATTAATTCTTCAATACTCTAGATCATATCCGTGCGACCTAGACATAATTCCAAAGGTTAAATCTTTTAACCCTTTAACAGTCATCTGTATCCATAGATCAGTGCGCTTCAACTTTTATCGTTCAAAGTAACGACTTTGAATAAAAAAAAGAGCAATTGCACAAAGAACGCACTCGAATACGACAAAGACTTGATAAACGGATTAAAAAAACTATTTTTTAAAGATAATAACTATAATACAAATATTAATTGTAAATGTAAACACGGTATTTATCCGATAATTTTTACAGATAAACTGGTGTGTTTCAAGTCACATCATAAAAACAGAAAACAAAACAAAGCGGAATTTACAGACTTTGTAATTTAATAAATAAATTGATCAAATCAGAAACTGCGTGTTTCTTAAGTTATAATCAAGATTTTTTATTTTTTAAAACATTGTAAATGCTCTATACATATATTTGAATAAATGAATTAAAACAATATTTGATTTTAATCAAACCATTGATTGTTATTTTTCTACGTTCTACGCTTTAGAGAATAAAATTCCGATTAAAAAATTTTGAAAAATATAAGTGAAGTTTTTAATTTTATCAATTAAATTAAATTAATTATGATATTAAATATAATATTTAAATATATAATTGTAATGAAAAGAGTATTAAATATTGAAATTATGAATCATTCAAATAAATCATAAAAAGAAAAAAATAAATATTTTTATTCCTATACAGATGTGAACGTTTATATAAATGACTCAATTTCGCTTGCAATAAATGAAGCTGTGGAGACGACACAATTGAGGCATTAATGTTTCACCAAATATTGGTCGAAAAGCATTACTGCAAACAATGCAAACAACGCTATTTATACTTCATTGCACTGATCCAGTTCACAATGCATTTAATGCTGCATAGCAGGTATATTACAAAGCTATGCGAATAAAATTATCATGTTACGAGAATATTAAACGATAAATTTTTCAATTTTGTATATGTATAGATAGTACAACGTAATTCTTCAAAATTTTCAACGTCATTTATGACAATATTATCATTATATATAAAAAATTTTAAAATTATATACTTTATGTATTTCTTAATTTCTAGGCTGCTTTTTCCTGTTTAATAAATAATTAAATAAAGATTTTTAAATCGTTCAAAAACGGTTTTATTGATATTTTTTAAATAATAATAATATTAAAAAATTTTTTGTCAATTTTTTTAAAATAATTGCTTTTACATTTTTTATTCTGTAGTTCTTACATTTGTTTTACTTAACTAGATGATATATGAAGAGAGAGAAATACAAAGATAAATCAAAGTCTCTTCAAAATCTTTGGTTTGAAAATCAAACTATACAAGGTTGTAGTTATGCAATACGTTGATGCTGAGATTATGAGATATAAAGGAAATTTTATAACCAGGTCATCGGCGTGCACATAAAAGTGTTACACTTTTAATCTTGTTTCTTTCCCAGGCATATAATTTTTTTTATTGGTTCTGCATTTTAATTTAAGATAGTATCTGTTTGATAGTATTCTGTGTTATTAACATAGTATTCTATGTTAAGATAGTATTCTGAGATCTGACAAATTTGGCACAGGTCAGTAGAATATCGGTCAGAGAAATAATCGCTTACCTGGGCGATTGAGGCAGTGTCTGGCCGGGCTTTGAGTGGCCGAGGAACTTCTGCTGTGCTCAGAGGAATAATCGGCGGCATAGTCGGACTCGACACCAAGATTTTTTAGTTGGCCCGCGTCCTGCGATTGCACGCTACCGGCATCCTTGGATTTTTTCCGCTCCTTGCTCCTGCTGCGCGACCAGCGACTTTTCAAAGTCGCAAAGAAAGTGTGGGTACGCTGGGCCACCGTGCCGTGATGCCGATGATGCCGATGATGATGAATGATGCCGGACTCGCCCGATCCATCACCTCGCCTCGACGGCGAGCTATTTGCAATCTCGCTGTCTCGGAGCTCCGTGGCGCTTTTCGAGAGCTGACGGCTCCCGTTCAAGTTCAGTCTGGATCTCTCTTGGGCGCTGGTGTTACCTGCAAGTCAAAATGCAATTTTCGGTTAAGTTGCAGTACTGAGTGCATGGGGAAGGAAAGTTTTGCTGGCATTGTCGCGATAAACTTTATTACGTGAACAATGAAAAGATTTGAATAAACAAAGTATAAACAACTTTGACGACTTAGTAATTTTATTTAGTGTGTACAGATGTCTAAACAGACATTTCCCTTCTCATCGGTATATGAAATTGCACAACGATTACGAGACAATTTACATTTATTTTATTTGTTGCATCTGTGTTAATAGAATACATTTAATTAAAGTTTATTTTAATTGAAATGTTTAATAAAATTTGTCTGCTGTATATCCATAAATATTTTCTATTTTATATCTTTTTATATTATTAAACTTTGTCTCTCTCTCTCTCTCCTTCCCTTCCTCCCTCCCTCCCTCTCTCCCTCTCTCTCTCATTTTGACTAATCTGTTTTTAGACAATTTGATATTAAAAAAAAAATAAACATACACACACACACACA
>NW_017305569.1:1014124-1026455 GCF_001594115.1 Trachymyrmex septentrionalis | reverse complement strand
ATATATATATATAAATTTGAATTGTCAAAGCAAAATGTAATACTTCAAATCTTAAAATCTTAAAATTAAATGAATAATAGTTTTTTATTAATAAAATATTTCATAAAATGTCAATGATACTTGCAACATTTTTCGATTTTTGCAACATTTATGTCAACAGTTGTGCAATTTCCCAACGGAGAGATAGACTTCATTCCAAATACAATTCGGAAATATTTGTTATCGATATTGGTGCACATTTCGATACATTGAATATTTTATATCAGATTTTTACTTTTAAAATTGTTGTTACAATTTTCTTTCTCTTTATTCGCTATTTTAGTAATTAAATATTTTAAGATGTAGTCATCATATATCAAATACACAAAGTTCATTAAATCATTTTAAGTACTTAATTTTTCAATGCTTCTGTTGGCAAAGATTAACGTAATATCTCAACATTTTTCAACTAGAATAATGGAACGCTCTTTATTATTATCTCCTACTATTTCTAAAATGATTAATCCAACATGTACGTATTTACCACATGTGTGTGTGTGTGTGTGTGTGTGTGTGTGTGTGTGTGTGTGTGTGTGTGTGTGTGTGTTTTATATATACATATACATATATATTTAACAAAGTTTGACATTTAGAATTAATTTTTCTACTTCGCATATTTAAAAAACGTTCTGGAAAAATTTTTTACTTACGATTTATTTATGTGCATTGTAATTTATAACTTATATTCTCGACTTTATTTCAACTTAATAAAGAAAACGTTTGTATAACAAATATTTTCCACTCATGACCAAACTGAAAGCGTGTCGATGTAACAGAGCAGAAACCGAACAAGCTTGAACTCGGAATATAAAAAAAAATACATAATGCTTTTAGAAGAATTACAAGGGAAGTACATTATATGTACTCATATGTAAGCATATCGATCCTTCTGTATTATTAAACATAGTAATACGCATCACAATGTCTTTAAAAGGCTTAGTATATACTTTCTATTATATTCTAGGAACGATGATGTGTCGCGCAATCGATATAAATTTCCGACTCTTATAACAGCTAGCCAAGTATTTATTTATTAAGAAGTACTCTATTTTTTTTTTAAATTAAAAATTATTATACATTTAAATTAAATTGTTTTATTAACTTTTTTAGACTTACAAAAAGTAATTATTGCATCAACAAGAAACAATAAAAATATAATTATAAGACTTTAATATGAATTTAACGTACAGAGCACTCAACGTGACCATAATTTTAATTAATTTCTTTGTTAATTTTACAGTGCAGTTTTTGTTAGCAGAAATATCATGCTACGCGACATGTACTCATACACTCTACATGTGTATTCTGAAATTCCGGAAATGTGTAAGGCAAATGCATTCGTCGTTTATTGGATTTTGTCTTCCTTCCACCGGAAATCATCTTAACAAGCTAATGTATCGCGGAAATCAATTTGGTGCTTCAGATATCTATCTGGAATATTGCATCTGTCGATCACGTATCAGAAATAGGAGGAATCCAATAATTATTTTATCAAACGTTGAAAAAATGGTTGGTTACAGTTTTTACAGTAATAATATTGTATTTTATAGATTATCCAGATAAATAAGAAATGTTTCGGTATTGCTAAATAAATTATTCAAATTATTTAAAAAAAAGAACATGATAAAAAGAAAGTTAATATCGAGCTTTTATGAAGCTTTTAGGAAATTACATTAAACGTTAATTATTCTTGAATTTATTAGGTATAATGTTTTACATTTTGTTATTAATTTTTGAAATGACTTTTTTAGTTATTTAAAGGATCTAATAATTCTTGTAAATTTAAAAAACTATTTAAAAAATGGGACAATTTTCAACTGTTCCTAGGCATTACCAGTAATTATTCTTATCAATCACTTTCGCAAAAACGAAATTTATTTCAATTTCGTAATATCACAATATTACTTACTCGTAGGTATTGGCTCACTGTCCTCCGATCCAGCGAGTAACTCCACACTTTTGCTCATCTTATCCTCCGAAAACACGAATTAGTTCTCGAGACCGTTGCTTGCAAGGCTTTAGTCTCTTCTTGAAGTGCACCAACCCGCCGCATTCCGATAGCATGTTTCCGCCGATGGATTAATGAGACCCAACGTCGACCAACTGGCACATGACTTTGCAATGTCCACGCGATTTCCAACGATGTCAATGACTTCTACAGCGTCATAATCAGTGTTTTTCTTTTCTTCTTGTAAATATTGATTAGTTTTACAGCCCTACAGTGCGCATTTTAATATAAAGCTAAAGTGTACCCAGAGACTTCCCCTTTTTTTTCGCCGTAACACTTACGGCACAGACATTAAAGAGCTCTCTATGTTAATTGTTGTTGTATTGTTGTATGTCAGGAAAATATAGGAGACATTCCCCATTTTATGAGAGTGTTGGCGTGTAAACGCTTAATTAAAAAAGTCATTTGGAGTAATGAGTAACTGGTGCTAGGTAAAATACGAAGTGCTCCGTAGCTAGAAAGAAAACAAAGAAAATATTACTACATTTAAAAAATTAATGAAAAGTGTAGAACAAAATGTTTTCATACAAAGTTTATTTAGTTGTCGCAGAAAAAAATTTTGAAAATTGCAAGATTAAATATATCGTTGGAGTTTTTTAAAAATTAAGAAATTCCTACAACATGTAGTATATGAAATATAAAATATTCTATATATTTTTCAAATTCTTTGGAGTGGAGATAATATCATTCTAAAGAGTGAAAATTGAGCTAGTCTTGGAAAGGGGTGGTTCAATTTTCGATCTTTAAGAGTGAGATTTTGTTCTTCAGAATGAGATTCCCTCCAAAAGTTTTAGAGAGTAAAAAGTATAGTATAAGTGTAGTAAAAGATAAAAGATGTAATAACGCCTATTTACATTTTTTTCTATAATATAATTATAAAAAGATTAAATTTCGTTTTTATTGCGTTTTATTGCGTTTTATTGCGTAACTATAATTGGAAATATTGCAACAGCGCAATATTTCCAATTATAGTTACCCTTAAATTGTTATTTGTCAACAAACATTAGTTGCTTATTAGCCAAACATGTCACTTGTTGTTAAACCTAGAATTATAATAGAAGCTGCTGTTGTTTGTCTCCAGTTTATGCAGTAGTATTTTGCGAGTATACGTAAACTTTGAATACGACAATAACGTCGGTCTAGGATTTCCGGTGATATGTTTACCGTAGGATCTAATTAGTATGTTTAAGCAAATTTCTAGAAAACTTACAGTTAGTTAACTTTTGAATGGATGATAATATGACGAAGGATTATCCTCTTGTATAATTACGTGCATATAATACACCAAATTCCATACAATGGTTTGGCGTCAAACTCAGAAGCTATGTAATAAAGAAGCAGCTTAGCTTATAATTTTCTGCTAATTTTAATAACAGATTTTTTTAAATTAACGATCAATTTTATCTCAGCAAAAATTTCCAGATAAATCCTTTATTACATAATAACATTCAATTTTCAATATTAATACATATTTATAATATAAACTACGAATTAAAGTTCTATTAAAATAAAGTCAATTTAAAATGAACTGCAGAATAAGAGTTTTATTATTAATTTATTTTTCTGCAATTGAGTTTGCAAAGAAAAAATTCTTTCTCTCTCTTTCCTTTAGTTTATTTATAATTAAAATATTACAAACGTTTTATACTTTTATTAAAGAAGAAACAAATGCTAATTCATTTGAAAGAATACTATTAAAATTAAAAGCAACTTAAATAGATAAATTGCCTATGAAATTGTGAACGACTTACTTAAATGATTAATACGTACAATACTAGCATGAACTTCACGTTACTACTGTGAAATAAATAACAAAAGATAGTATAAGTGATAGAGAGAGAGAAGCACGATGCACTTCGAAGAAATTTATACCACTTCTATACTTCACCACAAAATGTAATCCGCTTTAAGTTAAATTAGCAAAGTTAGAAGTAGTTGTTATATGTGTTGTTTCCGAATGTCAACGTAAAACTTTAAATAATGAAACTTATCACATTGTTGAAATATCACGAACGATTTCAAACGTATGATAAAATTAATTAATCCGTCTTTTTACTTAATTTTTACTTTAATTTACTTAATACTTTAAATCAACTCTAATTTCAAAATTGTATGCAAATTTTTTTTATTTAAGTTAATAATATAATATTGTGCGCCATAATTTTGAGATATTACAAAAAAACATAATTATGTGTTCTTATTTTGCGAGAAATTCTGAAGATTTTTCCAGAGTGTCGTAAAAATTCGTCGAAAGATTAAAACACGTCAGTCTATGATGTACAACATTATCAATAGAAAACACGCTGTATACCTTATACTGTCTCACAGGTTTAATTACAGTAATTGCCAGCGCGCATTACTTTTAATTACGCTTTTCCATGTAATTGCATGTTACTGATGCATTATATATGACATAGAATACTTTAATTTCATAATGCAAAACTTAAACAAAAATTAATGGTAATCGATATCGCATAAAGTGAAAAAATTATTTACTGTATTTGAAGTATAAAAATAACCGAATAAGAAAAATTAATTCCGGCTGTTATATAGAAAATATTTTAAAGAATATTTTAGAGGATATAAAGTTATAAAATACAATATTTTGAAGGAAGAAAGATGTAAATCTTACTTTCTACTTTTATATCAGTCACTCTTTTATGTTCAATTCTTAAATTTCTAAATTCAATAAAGTTATCATGCAATACTTCTTTTTCATAGAAAGACTATTGAAGCTAAGAAACTATTGAACTACTTACTTTAGTTTCAACTTGATAAACAACTGAAAACTTAAACACAATTAATGAGTAAATTTAATCATTCCAAAAGTTTAACTAAGTTGAAACGTGAGTTAAAAGCTCAATTCGCATAAATACGTATTATATTTTCTTTATTTTCTCTATATTTTTATTTGTCTTGATTAATTTGTACTATGTTATAATAATTATGAAATTTTTTTGAACGGATTTTCAAGGTCTTCATCAATAATTAAAGCGAAAATGCGAACATCAATTTTATTTATGTATATTTCAATATTTGATAATATCGCTTCTATAAATTGCATTTGTGCCTTCTAATCCGATCACATAATTTTAGCCGGGCTCAATAATAAAAATACGTCTAAATAAATTCACGGTAAAAAAATATTATAATTTCAAAAATTTGTAATATTTTAGATAACGGCCAGATTATCTTAAAAAATATAAAACTGACGAGTGATCATCAAATTATATTTTTTGATATTTAAAAGATTTCATTTGAAAGTCAAAGCGCATAAGCAATCTTATAAAAAACACATTTTTTATTTAAGACGGGAGCACTTCTCTCAATATTCATATAAATCTATTTTTCGCCTGTCTGGTCTCGTTCGAAATAAAATGTATTCCTTTTCAGGTTCTCTTTTCAAGATTCTTTTTCAGAGATTACCTTATCTCAATATAACAATATACAATATACAAATAAAACAATATACAAATATTGTTTTATTTCGTAAAACAATTATTTATCGAAAAAGAAAACAATAGTTTATTTTCTTTATTCTCTTCTTATTTTTCTTTGTATTTCAGTGTAAAACATTGTATTAAACTTATTGAAGATCTTTTAAAAAGATGTATGGCATGTTTTATTAACACTCGAGTCCTCAATTTTCTCGAAAACAATGTCCCGTACGAAAACAAATTTATTTATACTCTTTCAAACAATTTATACTCTTTCTGTTCCTGCACTAGACTGGACCAGAATTCTCTTTCTTGCTTTCGACAAATATATAACATGTACCTATCTTACTTCATGTTCCAAAAGTACATTAGTTCAGCCATAGAAAATAGACCTTTAATTTCTTACATCATCTTTGCCTGTGCAAAGTTATTTCAGCGACGTAATTATTCGCGGAACTTGTGGCGACCTTTACGCAGGCGATAAACCACAATCTCGTTTCAGCGCTATCAGTTTCGTTTCAGTGCACCGATATTCGCGTCCGTCCGGTGCGCCATATTTTCATTTCAGATTTAACTTTTCATTCGTTTATTCGTTATAAATTTAATAAGTTCCCCCACGCGGTGAGCGAGTACAAGTTAAGACGCTTCGGGTGACTGGGATCAATAGCGCGTCTGATTGAAAAACTTTTGCAAATTTTTGCATCTTTGATCTTTTTATGTTAATTATTATTCCTCATTAATGGTAGCTGAAGTAACCTCTTCTCCCCCTCCCCCCCCCCTCCTTCAGCAATATAACATGCATAAACACATTTAAAATTAAAAGAAATTGAAGATGATATATTAGGCGTCGAGTGGTTTGCCATCTGTGCTTTGATTCGCGATCTGTATATCCGGTTGCACCCACATACGCGATTTTTCACGTTAAGGAGTCGAAAATGACTCCATCTGGTGATTAAGAAATCTTTGATCATCAGTGCCATTCAGATCCGGCGTTAAATTATATCCCATATATCAGTAGATATATGTACGAATCCCCCAAGCTGCAAGTTAGATATTAGGCTAACAACCTAATTCCAGAAAATAATCCATTGTTTCGAAAATCTCATGAGAGATAGGCTCTGTCCCATCTTGGGATGTTGTGCCATTGGATGGAAGATGATATATTAATTATACTATTATACATACACTTTACTTTACTTTGATTTTTAAGCATTGGCGTGTAATTTTGTCACTTTATCGGATCTGTATTCGAGATTTTAATATTATTACATATGTATCGTTCTTTTTTTTACTTAAAAAATGATATAACTAAAACATTAAGCTTTGCAGAAAAAATTATTTTTCTATTAGCAGAAAAAATATATTTTTAAAATGATAAAATGCCATTTTTGTTTCAATCTTTAAAAAAATCGTGCTTTTAAGTACTTTTAAAGTATATGATTTTGATGATTTTTTTGTGAAATTAATTCATTTTTGATGGTTGATAATGTTTATTAAATTTATTCATTATAACAGCTCGAAAATCATACTTTTTTGAGTTGTGTCACTTTTTTGAAGTAAAAAAGCGATATATTATACGAATTAAATATCATCCATGTAAAAAAAAAATGATACTTTTATCACACTACTTCTACATTAATATTCAATGTATCTCAACTTTTGTGCTGTAATAAAACTAAATATTATAAAAATATACTTTATTCCAGTTTTTATTTTACAAAAGATTAAATTAAATTTCATAGATATTTTATGTAATATATCATTAATATTCCATAATTCTCAAGGGTTAAAGAAAAGACGAATGGCTTCATTTTCGCGAGCATATGTTCCACTTGACTTTACATACAGCCCACATTTGTATCTCATTTAATGCCAGGTGCAGCCGTTTGAGATTGAGCTTTGTTCGGTTGCTGTGAAAATCGCAGTCAATGTCATGAGAATTAAATACCCATATCTAACAATAGATATGTAAGCATAATACGGATCTATAGCCTTGGCAGCTCGCGGCATTGTAACCTGCTGCCCATTATTATTTTTCTGTGGAACAAAAATAACGATCAAATAGTTCACTGGCATGTGTTAAAAATATAAACGAAAAAAAAAAGCTGTATAAAATTACAATTTGCCAGCAGTTGCATTCAGAAATGTCACGCGATACACTTTCAATTAATTCGTTTTTAATGACTGGCTCAAGTCGTCGGCCAAAGTATGAAAACCTTTTGATATTATTTATAGTGAGTTCCTTTTAGCGTGTGCTTTCATTTATGATTTCTTAAATTACAACAAAATTTTTTTAACAAAAATATTGTTTAATCAGCTTCCTGAGACATATATAAGTATTTAAAAACCAATTAATATTTTTTCTAGACATTATATTCTTGTAATATAAAAAAAAGAAATAATTAAAAAAAAACGATTCTATTATATATATTATATATTTTTCAATATTTTAATCAATTACTAGATATCTTAAATTGTCAAAGCAATTTTAAGAAATCAGTTTTAGAAATTGGTAACATTTAATTAAATTTTCTCTAATTAAGTTTGGTCTATCTAGATTAACTTGGAAATAAGGTTTCTTCGTTTATTTGTTGCTTTGTTTTCCACTTCTTGGTATAAAAGATTTTTATTCTAATTGCTTATAATTCTAGAACTATGAATATTCTGATATTTATTTTCTTTGTGAAATAATATCAATACTAACACTCCTGTATCTAAGAAGTGTAAAAGAAAAGATGATTATATATTTGATCAAAGAGATGAAAAAAAATGCTGGAAACTTGAGATACTCCTTGTATAAAATAAACTATAGAATAAGCTTACAAGGAGAATCGTGTCAACGCGCATTGTCGATGTTCACATCCCCTTTATCTCTTAAAAGTATTTTTCAAAGAATTCCTGCACATCAAGCTAATATTGACTGGCTCAAGTCATCGAGTGTTTAGTATTGAAAAAGATAAAAATCCGAAAGAGAGACAAAAAAATTGACTAACATTAATAAATAAAAGATATATATTGCTCGCTATGCTCTCATTGACTTTGGCAAAAATGACACCTCGTGATCACCGTTATGTCATGCTGAGGATGTCGCACGCCGAACGTTTTCTCGGATGTCTTTCGGAGGTGCTGAGAGGAATGGTACGTCCACAGATCCCGCGATAACTTGGAATGAGAATAACTGCGTCTTTCTCTTACGGGAAGACGCGTGTTTGCAAGAAAAAGAACTGATCGTTCAGTTCGACGTCTTGCGATGTCGACACGTGAACGCACACGAACGTTACGATACGTCGGTGGTACGTCGAGCGTGGCTTGGAACAGAATGTGTTACCACTGTCGTATACATTTCCGTGCACATCAACGCTCGCGAGTCCGCGAGATCCGTGCTCGCGATTAATTAATTATCGCGCGAATTTCCGTACGCGCGGCCTCGGGGCATCAAGGGAACGAGGAACGTTCTACCGCAGACGTTCTCCACTTTCGATGCTACCGTGTCCGAGAGGCCACTGACAGAACTCCACGATTTTCCATCCTACTCGGCCGTTCCTCGTCCGCTTCGTCTCTCATCGAGGATGCGCGATGTGGAAGCGGGAGAGAGTGAGAGGCTTTATCGACCCGCGAGACCAGGGCCGGTTGAGAGTAGAGAACCCAGTGACTTCGGGAAATTGAGATTTCGTTTGAAGTGACAAATAGCGCTTAATCCGTGATGGACAAGGATGGGCTACAGAATTAATGAAGATTTTCACTTTAGATAACAGTTGAAATGCATTTCTGATACAATATAGAAAATATGATACGTTAAGACGAATTAAAAGGTCTTATCGTGTGAGAAAATATTGCTTGGGAATAATAAACTAAATATTTATACATATAAACTCCATTCTGATAAAAACAGTCGTAGAATATTATATGTTAATATAATACAACGCTTTTCATAAAATTATATTAATAATCTTGATATATTATAATTTAACGAAAAAAATGTTTCTTTGAGTTTCTCAAAAAACAAGAATTTTAATGTGATGTATTTTCTAAAATTATTTACACTTAGATTATCTATTTTGAATTCTTAATTAAAGTTAAAAAAAACTTGAAAATTATATAGATGTTTTTTGTATTATTATTGAGAAAAAATCGATAACTAACTAAAGAACTTACAACAAAATCTATATAGTTCTACTAATATAAAGCACACATAATTAACATTGAGTAATTTCATAACGAGCCGCAGCCTCACTTACCGTCATGTGAAATTAATAGTCGTAATACAATTTTAAGAGCAAATTCGATTACTTTGCGAACGCACGTATCCAAGCAGAACAACAAGTCATTATAGTATCAAAATGATGTCAAAATAACTTCAAAATGTCATTTAAGATTCATTTTAACGTCATTTTAACGTTAAATTATGACTTGTTGTTCTGCTTGGGTACAAACATAAAAGCAGAATAAATTAATAGATAATATTGTGAAGTCAAATGTGGATATTAGAGGACTACTTGAAGTGCGTGATGCTTCTATTTCGTATCGTAAGTCAACGTGTTTTAATTAACGAGGAATACATTAAAATAATTGTTGGTATAAACCACACCTTCGCCTCAAGCGATTATATTATTTTCATGATTACAAATCATTTGCACTCGCAGATTCATGTTCATTTTGTACAATAAAATTGTAAATAATATTTGTGTAACGCACTAATTATATCACAAAATTTACATTGCAAAAAAAATCTGAGTCTATAACAAAAATATTTATTCTACTTGAAACTTGTTTATTTTTGTTTTTCACAAATTTTATGATTTTTAAATCTCAAAAATATACGCTGTATATAACTACAAAAAAAATATATTTACATCTCTTACCGTTAGTACTTTTCTGATCAATGTAAAAGTAAAAAAATTATTTATTGTACAAAAAATTATTTATGAGAAATCATATGTATTATATTTTAGAAATGTAATATATTTTAGAAATCACATATATTTCAAGAAATGCTGATAAGGTCCTTTTTATTGCGACAATCTGTAATCTCTCTATCGAGATTCTCATTCTTTTCTTGCTCCTAATTCTTTTAATTCTAATCTAATATATTGATTTAATCACAGAAAAAAAATGTTGCTGGCTACAGCTAATTCTGATTAGCTGAAATGCATTAACTACTATAGCTATGAAATTTGCTAATACATACAAAGGATTTGCTGTAGCTAATATAAGAACGTGATAGCAAAGTATGCATGTCTGTTACAGATCAATTTATTTAGCAGCATGAAGTTAATTATCGGATATGTCAGTGTAAAAGAAAATTGTTTCTACCACAGCTAAATATGGTTTGTTGAAACTGTACTTGCTATCAAATTGTTTGCTACATAGAAAACGTTTGCTGCAATGATCAATAGATCGACATAATAGCAAAATGCTTGTTTGTTACAATGATAATATTTAGGCTTCACAGTTAATAGAAATTAGACCTCGTAGATACGATGTTAGGTATCCATATATTATGATTAGAATTTACCACACGCAAATTTTTGCTGCTACTAATCTTTTGCTCAACTAATCTTTTTTTTGTGCATTTTTCGCGTCACATCTGTTCTTTTTCTTTCTTTACATTACAGTAAATAAAATAATAAACATGTTAATGACAAAATATAAGAATTGTTTTCATTTTAATTAATTAATTATATTATTTTGTATTTCTGCTGAAAACTTTATTTAGTATATTAACTTTTGCAATTTAAAAATAACTATTTTAATGTTATATTATAATTATATTATATATTACATATTGTTACAATTAATATTAATTTTTATAATTTAACGTAATATTAAACTAATATATTTTAAAAGACTATAGATATATATAGATTTCTGAGAATAAAAAAAAATAATATTTTAAATCCTTTTTTAATAAAATTATATAATTGTTACATAATAATTATATAAGAGTATAGTAAAATTATTAAATTTATATCAGGTTCATTAAGCTCTTATTACATTGAAATAATATGTGTTCTAACATTTCTGCATCTTTCACATGTAGTTTAATTCAATTACACTATTTTGTTTCAATATTATCAAAGTCGACTTAAAAATTTTTTTCTGATTCTAGCAAATATCTTTACTGTAATTTTCTTATTTTCCTATTTATAATAACGAGAAAATCCTTAATATCTGAAAAATAAATATATTAAAACATATCCAGATAGCAAGTTAACGTTATTTATCGTCGTTTTAACGTGGAAATAATGCTTTTATAACGATATTTTGATATAAAAATAATAATAATAATATCTGCTTGCTACATCTGAGTATAAAAACATATAGAAAAGTTCTAAATATTCTGGGATGCTATTGAGCATCAGAGTATGGTATAGACATATGATTATATTATAATCTTATCATCTTATATAACAAAAAAAACATTATATATCATCATGGACCATTCTTTCTTGTCATGAGCAAAAAAGAATGTACCTAATACTTTTTTTTTATTGTTTCTTTCAAAATATTAAGGAAAGTTATTACTTATTAAACTCGTTCAATTTTAAACATATATTAGTTGTCCTTGTAATTAATATAAAAATGATAATTAAAAAATTTTTTAAAATATATTTATTAGGAGTTGGAATTAATTCGTAGCGTTTTTTTAATGAAAGAACGTTATTTATTTCGTTTTTCATTAATTAAAGTACTTCCCATCACTTTCTACTACTTTTGACCATCTTTCGGGCAGTGAATGAATACCGCGTCGGAAGAACTGTTCGTCTTTAGATGAAATCCACGAATCGAACCATTTTTTCATCAACTGATGTTGATGGTTCGCCGGGCTTAACCCATGACTTTCTGC
>NW_017305569.1:1009216-1014063 GCF_001594115.1 Trachymyrmex septentrionalis | reverse complement strand
AGAGAGAGAGAGAGAAACATGAAATGGTTTGTTAAAAAAAATAAATTTTTAACCAAATTGTTAATCAAACATACAATGTTCTTTAAATATTATATAAATATTTTTAATATTTACAACAAAAGACATTAATTGGAGATAAAAAAATTGCGATAAAATCATAAGAATGCAATATTTAAAATCATGCAAATAGAAAGATTTTAGAAACATGTATGCTTATACATAAGAGCTCAAAACATTCATTCAATTTTAATTCTTTTTAGAATGTATTTCTATAAGATCCGGTTGCACCAACGTTACTTTGACTTTAAGCGAAACTTAAAACTCTCTCTGCCCCATTTCAAAGCAAAAAAAAAGACAGAAACAGAGAGAGTTTTAAGCTTCATTTAAAATCAAAGTAACGTTGGAGCAATCGGACCTAAGTGTAGAGATGTTCAAAAAATTTATTTTAATCAACTTGGCAACACTGCTTAAACGATAAAGCTCTCATCCTCGGTTGAAATGAGCAAACGCTCTTTTGTTCAGTGGAGAACTAAACGTGGACGCAGCATGAGCAATCGATGTAAAAGCTATTGCGAAATACTTATGTGAATAGTTATTTTGATTTATTTAAAAGTAAAGAACAGTTATTATTAGTAGCAATATATCTATTATAATAACAATAATAAAAATTAATACAATACACGCAATCAAGTTAAAGATGCGACGTAATATGTGATGTGTATGATATATTTATCTTTCAGGGAACCCCCGAGCAGACATTTGCATAGTCTAAATTCATCACGTATAACTTTCATCATCATTTTATAACTTTCGTAAGTAATATTTTTTAATACAAAAAATAACAAAAAGTAAATGTTAATTGCATTTGAGTCTTGAATAGATTTGATATCATATAATTTCATTTCTTTACGTGTAATTACTATCGCCAGTACGTATTTTTAGATGATAATAATAAGAGGTAAACTTCCTTATTAAAGTGTATTTATTTTTTCAATTTCTACCACACAGATATTTTGAAATGACATTTATTGATTCTATCTTAAAACTATATATTCTATTTGCACATGTACTTTCTCTTCTTTTTGTAGAAAAAAATTTCTCTTATATAATCATAAATATTTGATTACAATTAATTAATTTATATAATTAATTAATTTTGTTGTTGTTATACATACAATAACTGCATTTTTTTATTTTTATAAAAGGTAATAAAATAAATGTAAGAAGAAAAATAAGAAATAATAAAGAAATTCATTAAGCCAACAAAGAAATTATATATGGGACACAGTTATTCTGACATTTATACGATAAAAATTAAGTGAAAGATATATATATAACAAAAATAAAAAATAAAAATAAATAAGAAAAAATAAAAACTTAAAAGAAATACATTTATAAAATAAATATGGGTAAGTAATGCAATATTCCTTCAATGTGATGATCCATATAAATTATACATTATTTTTATAGCAGACAATGAAATTCAAATGTTGGATATATTTAACAAAATGCAAAACTTTCCACCATTAGATGTTACAGTACAACGTAACGTCGGTAGAAATTGGTGTGCGTGGAAACAGAATTTTTTATCTTTTCTGCAGAAAGAAGATGCTAAAGAAATATATAAGAATCAATGGACAGTTATATTGTTAAAGTTAATTGGACCAGATGGAAAAAAAGTATATAAAAATCTTTTTCAGAACGCTCAAACAAAAGATCTGAGAACAGTTTTACTTAAATTAGATGTATTCTTCATTTTTGGAGTTAAAGAAAAGCAAAAAGGCGAAAGTATTGATCAATATATTGATTGCTTGATGGTAAATTAATATTTCAACAGTATTATAACATTGTAAATTGAAATTATTTTTGATAATGCATATTGTTAAAATGCGATTATAACGTGTTAAAATCACAAGTACAGAATTAGTTCTATTTTTGTGTATATCTTTTATAGTTAATTATAAAACGATTGTAAAAATATAATATACTAAACTAAAAACTTTTTTTTCCTTTTTTTATATAACTTTTTATTTATTCTTAAATGTTTAGCTAAAAACTTCATTTTCCAATCGCTTCATATAATTCATAAATCATATATCTTTATAAAAGGATAATAAAGATATTAATTATATTGAGAAAAGAATGTATAATTAAAAGAAATAATAATTATTTGCTGATGTATGATTAAAAATATAAAAAAATTATCTTCGTATTTTTTATTCTTTTTTATAATTCATTTTAATAATATATAAATTTATAAATATGTTTTTCTTTTACAGCTTGTTGCTCTAGCAAGCAAATACAATGATCCTGCGAATATTGTGAAGGAAAAAATTATAAAAGATATTAAAAATTACAATTTCACGGGAAAAGCTATGATTTTTATACAATCAAAGGGAGAACTAGTATCATATTTACAATCGTTGGATCTTGATAAAATTATACTGTTTTGGAAACAATGTGAAAAATTAATGTCACAAAGGAATCACGAAGATACACAAACGCAGCTTTCTTCTGATCTGAATCTTGTTGAAATGGAATGCGTTCGCTGTGGCACTTGTCATAGTAGAAATCGTTGTCCAGCTTATGGAGTGCAATGTGACAATTGTAAAGGATACAATCACTTTACGAATAAATGTAAAGGAAAATATGTGTCTAACTGTACTAAATGTGGAATGAGTCACATTCAATCACGTTGTCACGCTTTCGGCCAAATGTGCGTAAAATGTGGTAAGGTGAACCATTTCTCATGGTTGTGCAAAGTTCCTGTTGTAAAAAATTGCCTTAGATGTGGCAAAGATCACGCTATATCTATGTGTCCTGCACAAGGACGTATATGCTTTCGATGTAACAAACCAAATCACTTTAAAGAAAAATGTTTGAGCAAATAAATGAGGAACAAAAATGATATGTCATAAGAACTCTCTTGGAGATCGTAAAGGTGACAGTAGACAAGCTAAACTGTACCTATTTTGATTTTAATTTCCTTAATTTTTTGAAATATACTCCAAGTAAAAGTTAAAAATTCTAATTTTTTAGATATTGATTGAAATATCTTCGCGGGTCTTAAAACTAAAAAAAAGAAACCGTTTGAAATTAATCAAGTAATACGATCTTTTTATTCTGTGAAGTTATTGTTTCCATAAAAATGTCTCTGACACAAAATCAAATATTTTTTTTTAATGAAGAGAACACTAAATTATTAAGTTTTAAGTAGTGTCTTCGAAATATTAATGCTTTCTGTTTATTATTTATTACATAAAAGTTTATTTTAACTTTTTCCGAGAATTTATTTAATTAAAGTTATAAGTTATACCTTATATTGAGATGTAAAAGTGAACTAACATTTTAGTAATAAATATATGCTTTTTATATAGACAATAAATTTTGTTTTTAAGGCTATCTAATTATTTCTATATCAGATTGATTATTTATTTTTTTGCAAGAATTA
Source organism: Trachymyrmex septentrionalis (assembly GCF_001594115.1). Lineage (NCBI taxonomy): Eukaryota > Metazoa > Arthropoda > Insecta > Hymenoptera > Formicidae > Trachymyrmex > Trachymyrmex septentrionalis. The sequence continues at coordinate 1,010,612 of NW_017305569.1, read as the reverse complement.
ATTAACAGGAAAATTTATAACAGGGAAAAAATGAATTTAATGATCTATTTATATATATATAGTATATAAGACTATTATCAGTTTCTAGTAAAGCGAAAGAGAAATTTTCAATTAATAGGGTATTTTTTATTTATTATCATAAAAATAAACAATTTCATTTTATAATCTAACCTTAAAGGACAGTTTACAGCTCTGTAGCACTCGGAATTAATTCTTGACACTCTGATTGCTCGAAGCTCGCCATCTGCTAACTCGCATCTCAGATTTACATTGCCGAACGCACCTATAATATGCAATATTTCTTGATCGTAAAATTATTCCCGATAAAAAATTGTTCATGCATGAATATGTATAACATGAATATATACAGGGTGTATTTGAAATAACGCTCACTAATCATATAGTGTTATTCCTAATTAAAAACTGAGTCGAAAAGTCCTCTATCATTTTGCAATTTTCGTAATATTTTTTTTTAGTCACTCAATGAGCAAAATGTCTAAAAAAATCGTATAAGACAACTTTAAGATCTCTTAAAATTGTCTTATACATCAATTTTATTTGTTTATTTGACAATCTTTAAAAAATTAATATCTCGTTAACTATTGTAAAAATTGCAAAATGATAGAGGACTTTTCGACATAATTTTTTATTAGGAATAGCACTGTATGATTAGTGGGCGTTATTTTAGATATACTCTGTATAAACATACATATTCATAAACATGCCTAATCATATAGTATAAAATAGATCTATATTATACATACTCATACATCTACCTTTTTCTTCTGTAAAATTGTTAGTGTAATAAAAATAATAATAGTAATATGAAAACATTGAAAATAATTAAAAGGGTAATTTTCATATTATTTGTTTTAGAGAAAATCAAGTTTGAAAAAATGTAAAAAAATTACTTGTATAATTAATATATATAAATTATGCATTAATTATGAGTAATTTTTTTTATGTTTTTCTAAATTTGTTTTTTTTTAAACGAACAATGCGAAAATTATCTCTTTATTTACTTTTTATTTTTTCACATTACTATTATTATTTCTATTATACTAAAAAGTAATTTTACAAAAGAAAGAGGTATGTATGAACATGTAGACATCCATATATGATTATACATGTTTATGAATATTTATGTATGTTTATACATACAATATATATATTAATATTTATTCATATATAAACAATTTTTAATCGAATTATATTATTTCTCATATTTTTTTATTATTTTTGTTAGAAAGAATAAATTTTATACGAACGAATTTACTTTAAATTTGTATATATTATTATATGTAAAACTTATAGGGGGAAAGAAATAAAGGAAAGAGAGGAATGCAAAAACAGTATAAAAAATTTTAATATTATAATTATAATCAAGTTTAAATGA
>NW_017305569.1:1001312-1009116 GCF_001594115.1 Trachymyrmex septentrionalis | reverse complement strand
AAATATATATATATTATATTATCTTCGTCGCTACATTTTAAATTACGAAATGAGAATAAAATGGCACTGAATTTTCTAAACGCAGTCGTTCATTGATCATTTTGCGTCTGGCAAGTAGTAAATAGTCATTCAAACCATAGACGTAGTGTGAATTGATCAAACAAGCTGACATGTGAAATTGATCACGATACAATGCTCACTAGAGAAAGCAATCCTAAACGAGGATAACAAATCTTGGCGGTCGTTCTAGAAAGCTTCAAATGGAGAGAGTGGCAACTGCATCACGTGACCCGTCTTCTCTGATTGGACGCGGCCATCAAAGCTCCATAGGCATAGAAGAGATTGGAAAAGACTGGTCACGTGACTCCTATCCTGATTGGACGCGGTTATTCACGTGATGCAATTTGCTACTTTCTCCCTTTGAGCTCTCTAGGTCGTTCTGTCTTTCTTTTAAACTGGTATTCATATATAATCGATTTTTAAGGTGCATTTTCATGCTCGACGCTCACTTTTAACATCAAAACAGATCCCACCTTAAAAGATCAGAAGACACGGTAGTGTTTCGACGCTAAGCATCATTTATACTAGCAGTAATCTATATAAATTGACTAATCATAGTTGATTATTCTCCTCTCATTCAATTATGATTGGTCAATTCTTACAGATTACAGCATAAGTTAACAGATTACAACCAGTATAAATAATCCTTAATTAAGACATTACTTAAGACGTGTTAATAAGAACAGATTATGAATAACACACTCTGATCTTATTTCTCTTTCTTCAATCGAAGAAAGAAAGACGTAGTATAAAGTCTCAAATATCTCTTTCTCTCTATACATTTATCCCAGCTCTTGTGTCCGTTCTCAACTTACGTTACGTCCATGACTGAAGCGGTCGCACGATTGGCTGTGTTTTCCGAACGCATTCCCAGTCTTCGTGCTGTCTGTCATCTGACATACTACGCATCGTGCTCACGCCAAAGGTGGGGACGGCCTGGCCTAGCGCAGTGAACAACAAGCAAAGAGAGCATAGCAGTTACTACTTACTTGCGATCATCAGTGGTTCTCGTAGCAATTCCACGAATTCCACAGTCGACGGTGAATCGCAGCCGGACGGTAGACTTCAAACACTGTTGCCGAGACGGCTTTTTTGGCTCCAATCTACTAGTCAACGAGTACGACGATCGATACGCCGATCTTACTCCAGCTATGCGCCTGTTCCGGCCAATGTTTATGGTCGTCGTTCACGTCGGCTGACAGCTGTCAATCCCTTGTTCGGGTCATCAGTGAGTCATCGAATCGGCAGCCAAGGACCACCTCAGGTAATTCCTCGATTATCTCGTTTCTGATTACGGATTTCACTACCTGCGCATGTTGCGTCTTCCTTTTCTTTTTATTTTTTTTTTCTTTCTCTTTTTTGTGTTCTTTCGTTTCTCTCCTCATAATTTCGTTTTTCAAAAATACTGTCCTCTCGACTTCTCCTCCTCTCCCTTTTTCTCAGACGAGAGTCCCACGAGACAGTAGCATAGATTGAGTGCTATTAAACTTCACGGACACCCGCACGGAACGAGACCAAGCCCTTCCGCAGGTATCGCGCACGTCACAACCTACCCTTTGTTCAGATGTCCAGGTATTTTTTGTAAGGACTCATTTTTTTTCGTCTTTGCACGACACGCACATTCTTACGGCGGGTAGTGCTGCTTATGTCCCGTGAGCGCGCGATGAATATGTGTTACAAGCTGTAGTCTTGCATTGCAGCGATATTACCGGCATGGCGTCTAGTTCCGTCAGCCAGGAAGACTTCGACAACGATTTCGAGTTAACGTCCAGGAGATCTAGGATCAGGACAGCTAGGGCCAGGGTGGGTCCGGCGAGGACAGGAGATGTGTCTTCCATAAGCTTTCAAAGTATGTGTTGACGATTGCGGAAGTTTCTACGAACATGCAATTTAAGATTTTTGTTAATCTGCTTGTTTAAACTTGAACAAATTTTGAACATGTATATAATGCATGATAAACAATAAATCTAAATCTAATAAACGTTTTTATTTGATTTAAATATATATAAATTTTAAAGATACTAAAGGGTTTGCGGGTTATCGTGTCGTGATCCATTGCTAATTCAATTAGCAATGGATCACGACATCGCGAAAACTCGCAAGCTCTCTGGCATCTTTGAAATAAATACTTGTGGAAGCCTTAAAAGTATACATATATTGTATATATCTATAAATAAATGTGTGTGTGTGTGTGTGTGTGTGTGCGCGCGCGCGCGCGCGTGTGTGTGTGTGTGTGTAATGATTTGGCTCAATAAAAAGACGATTTAAGAAATCACGTGTAATCAGATTTATAATCTTATCAATCTAACTGCTTCCGATGCCTTCTATTTACAGAGAATACACCCGATGTGGAGGAATCACAAGGCTCTTACGACACCAATCCCGTGCTTCCGCCTGAACATGAAAATCCACAAAGTAAACCCATTATAAGGAAACAGGATAAACGTGTGACCGGCCGGTATGTAAATCGCGATTGCATGCGCTTATAAAGCTGATAGAAAAACCAATAGAAACTTATTGTCGCGCTTGGAGTGTCCATTAGCCAACAGCATCTTTGATGCACGGAACTTTACGTAATTGCCTAATATACTTTCTGGATCTGGTTCTAGTGTCTTTAGTGTCGTATCCTGTTTGCACAGGCCAACGCATATAAACAAGGGGAAGCAGCAACGTGATCGACGGAAACTGCGAGAAAAACGGCGTAGCACAGGAGTCGTACATTTACCATCAACAGAGGTTCGCCATTGTTATCGTCAATCAGCCCATAAGTAACCAATTAAATTCTAACGGGAATTATAATAATAATATTTCTAGAGAAAAGTTTGAAAAATTTTTTCAATTCTATTTGGTCTTCAAAATTATTGAGTTTTTATATTGAGCTGCGGATTTGTGAATTATTGAACTTCTGGATACATATTGAAATCTTACAATCTTGTATTTTTAGTTTTTTGAAGTTTTGAGATTTTTTCAGTTATTGAATTTTTATACAGATACACACACATACACAATTTTGTTCTTTTATATCTAGAATTAAATTCTAGATTTTTAGCATTTTAGCTAAAATATTTAATAATTAAATCGAAAATTGCTTTTTTTGCTTACCAAGCTTTTAGGGAGAAATTAATCTCATGTATTAGCAAAAAGTCCGTAGATGAAAGCAAACTATTATCTTTAAATCATGACAAAAAGTCTCAATAAAACAACCGTTAAGTTATGATAACTTTTTGTAGTTACACTTATAAATGTTAATTTAAATAGGTTAAAATTTTTCATGATAAGTTTAGCATCATTATTACTTATGGAATATAGCTCATTATTTTTGAATGTTTAAATGTAAAAATATCTCGGACATTTGGTAAAACGCATAATTTCTCAGAGCACTGGAGGTAGTACGGGGGAAGACGAGGAAGAGCTTAGCGGCACTTGCCTTGAAACTAAGCACAACACGCATCACAATGAATTTCTTGATCACGAATTGATAGAAGTAAGTGCAGTCAATTCCATTTTTTACTTTTTATGCAGAATGTTCCGACAAATGCGCACATTGGAAAAAATTCGTATGAGAAGACCGAAATTAGTTTACACACAGTTTATGCTGTATATTTCTTTGTGTTCGAAAGTTGAGAGAAAAAGGGAAATTTAAGTTTTATATTTTATATTCTCCCTTTACGCATACATATCTGTGTCTATAATTACAAATAGACGATGTATCAGACGAAATTAATTTGTTATTAGAAATTATTATTTATTTTGTGTATTGTAGTTACAATCTAGAAAAAGTCATTACTGTCAAAAAATCAATTTCCGGCTCTCGAAATAATTTAGTTGCAACTAAAATTGCACAACAGAAGTTTCAATGAAACGCGAACTTTTAAATACACCTCCGAATAATGACTTTTTTCTTGAAACTAACGGTATATGTAATGATATATGGTAAGCAAAAAGAAATATTAAAACAGCAGCAAGTTAGAATTTTTATTAGAATTTTTTACGAAGTCGTTGATATCTTAAAGTTACTTATAAATATGCATTTTGCAGGAGCGGAATGCCAGAATATACACACAAAGGCGAAATAAAAGGTATTTCACCCAGATTCACATGTAATTAGTGATAATTGGGAAATCAGTATAGTGCAATCGTTATCTTTGCCTTTTTTAATGAATCATAACTGATTTCTAGGCACTACCGTACTTCATACAGGTCATGTATAGTTAGGTACAGTTGGTAAGTGCGTTACGTCGTATCGGAAGAACCATGATTAGGCACGACCTGTACGAAGTACGATAGAGCTAATAGAATGCTTGATTAATCGACTAACAAATTACTTAATTCAATACATTTTTCGAAACCTACGTACATTCTCAAGTGATAATGTTCGAAATACATATTGACATTAACATAAAACAGTAATAGTAACACAATGAAGTAATTTACAAAAATGAAATTTAAATGTAAAAGACTTGTTGCAATACAAAGGATATAATGCACGAAGTAATTGATCTTAAATATATTTAAAACAAAAAAGATTGAGAAATCTAATTTTTTTTTATTAACAAGAAATTTATTTAACAGCTACGTTACGTATAAGTTTATATTATTATGCATTAGTTAAAAAATAATTACTCGTTTTTTTTGTTTTAGCAACTCGTAAATTGAATATAATAAAATTTTGAAAAATTTGATTGGAGTAACTATAAAATGAACAGAAGAATAAAATGTGTTAAATCGTGTGAACAAAAATCATATGAGATATGTTTTATCTCATTTATATAAAATTTATTACAAATACTTTAAATAATAATTATTATTTTCTTTATTCAGATATTTACTTGTAAAATCTTATTGTATATGCTTACTATACCAATGTTACAAGATTCTGTAAAAACTCTTAAATAAACAAGCAACATATATTTATACTAAAATTAAAATACGTAATAAAATACAATATTTATAATTGCAATATTCTTTGTATCTGCATCGATGGTCGTGCCTAATGCGATTTATAAATATTGGCATAAATGATACTAATGGAAACTAATAATCAATATCTGTGCGATAAATGAAATATGATTTACATGTGATCGTTGACATTTGCATTTTAGTCATTCTGATTTGGAGGCCGACGATGAAGAATTCGATTCTCTCAATCAATCCGACAGCATTAATCAATCGGACCATGGCAATCATGAACCACAAACGTCTGTCAATACGACTATAAGACCGCGATTACCAACGCCAACAGGCGACAACCCGCACGAAGTAAGTCATTAATAACCTAAGACAAAATATGTGTAATCGCGTCATGATGAAAGTAATATATTTTCATCATGAATCGCATGCATAAACTAAATTAACTTTTTACGAAAAGAACACATTTCGAAATTTTATTACTCTGGATCTATTTTCTATTATATTGATTATAATCATATAGCTTGGCAATACGATAATCAATTACGATGCGATTTATTAGCTAATTGAACGAGCGCAAGAGGAAAATAGAAGGCTGCTATCCCTTCTGGAAGATCGGGACCATAAAATAATGGCGCTCGAGGCTCGTCTTTTAAAGCAACAGCATGAGATGACCCTGGAACGAGATCGACTTCGCGAGGAGAATGCTACGCTGATTCGCGCAATGGCAGCGTTAGCTAGCAACTAATCCTCTTCGTGTAATAAAGAACACGCCTTTTTGGCTTTTTGCTTTTTACGATAATCGCCGAGCTGCAGGATGAGCCATAAGTCGCGCACCTTGCTGATCCCTTGATTATTATTCTTAGTATTTCTCTTTCATTTGCAAAAACGATTTTCTTGTCCTACAGAAATTTAATTTTTGCATCGTATCCTAATTTTTTGATTGTTGGGAGATTTGCAGCAGCCATTGGCTGAACGACTGAAAATCCGGTATTATGTTAACTATTTTAATCATTGTTGATATTGTGATATACATATATATTTATGTAAAATGCAAAATAATTGAAAAATAATGCTTTCTCTATTGAATGTTAAATTAATAGAATCCATTCGTTACATTTGGATTTTTGGAAAATTATTAAATTTATTAAAGTAAAAATTGTATGCACTAAATAATCGTTTTTGTGACATCGTATTTTTTTTATTTGATATATAATATAAAATAATTTAAGGATGTGTTTATTCTTCCTCTATTGAATTTTTTTTTAAAGCTTTTTTCATATACGAATGAGGTTTATATTTTCAATTTTTATAAAAAGTAAAGTCTAAAAGAGAAAGAAAATGGTGCAGGAAAATTCTGTCACTTCTCTTATTGGTGGCTATGAACTTATAAGATAATTAAGAGTCACACATTATGTTGAGTTCTATTTTTTTGTAATTAAAGGCTGAGAATTTAAAATATATAAATGCCAATTAGCTTGTAATGAAAGTTAAAAAAAACTTAAATTGATAGTGATAAAGTTTAGATATTTAGTTTAATAAAACTAAAAGAATATATTTGCATTGCATTCGTGGTAATTGATTTTTCTCTCTGATGCATGATTTATGGATCATCCTAGGCAATAAGGAAAATATACCTAAGTAGAGTAAATCTAACTTTATAGTGCGTATCACAAATTGAGTCATTATAAATAAACAGATAATTCTCTAATCAGTGTTAGCTGCGAAAAGTATAAATATATGTCTTTGCAAGCTGCAATGTAAGTTACATTTTGTAAAAAGCAATAGCAATCCTCGACCTTGTAAAGATATTGTGATGATTAAACCACTTGCAGAGCTTCAGTCGCAGACACAGATCGCACATTTATTATTGATATATTTGCTATCTTTATTGCCGATTAATTGCCATTTTTTGTTTCGATATATTTTCAATCAAGCTAAAGCTAGATAAACACAACAGATATATATTGAAAGTGCCGATTATAACATAAACAACTTAATCCGTTTTCTATTGTAATAATTATGAATGGACGTTCTATGTAAATTTTATACTTGCAACGCATGATAATGTAAGATTATGAATTATTTTATTATTTTATTACTATTAATATTTTATTATTATACCACGAGCCGCGTACAAAGTTCTATGTACATATAGACACGTAGATAATTCTTTAGCGATGCATTTGATTAGGAGAAATTTCCGCGATGAACTTGTGTGTAATACGCGGAACAATGTAACGAGAATATGTAAAATTGTTTAAAGAAAAACTTTATTGCCAGCCATTCAATGATTTATCATACTTTAATCCTCGTTCCTTCCGACGTATCAGAGATAAGTAAAGGCTCATTTAAAACAGAGGAAAGTTTCTTGCATTTGTTTTTCTGTACACTCATTGATGTAATCATTCTGCATGAATAATTTCTTTTCAACCAATTTCCATTTAAAGTTGTGTGGTTTAAAGTGAGATAAGATAGAGACTCGCCCGATCAGTGACGTACGCGGAAATGTGGCATTGAAACAGTCTCCAATGTGAACCGGCAAAAAGAGTTTGCATTTTTATTCATAAAATAACTAAATAAATTTTTAATATAATACAATACTTGCACGCACATACGCAATATAGTTACATCTTTACGCTAATGTTTCCTAATCACTACGTAGCTGTACATTACAAATCGTTGGGATCCGATCATACACATTTGGGGTCTCCCATCTTCAAATCCATCCCCATTTCCTTATATGTTCGCCATTTGCTCTTATCCTTTCGAAATGTACGCTTTAAATCCTTTTATTTATCCCGCAACTTATTCCACTAAAAGACCCCGGAAATAG
>NW_017305569.1:994658-1001212 GCF_001594115.1 Trachymyrmex septentrionalis | reverse complement strand
TTTAAATCCTTTTATTTATCCCGTTATCGCAACTTATTCCACTAAAAGACCCCGGAAATACTTCGATCCGTAAAGCTTTACGACGTGTAATTTTCCAAAACGTTGTATAAAACTTTGTTAAAATACTTTATGTCGCATTTAAAGAGAAATATCGATTGGTTCGCAAGAAGATACTTCCAAAAGGCGCAAACATCTCGAAAGGGCAAGCGGCCCTTCGCACACATCCTTTATTAACAATAAAAAGATACGACGACGTGCAATAAATATTGCTAGTTTAATTGTATTTATACGACAAACGTATCTATTTAATTGCGAAAGAATATTTTTCAGGGATGATATATTAAATTTCTAAAATAATTTCTCTCTAAAGTCTTTTAAGAAGACTATAATTTTTTAATTAGCAGTTATTGCAAAATTGTCGATTGAATTTCAAAGACTAAATAAAATTCAAGTAAAATTTATGAATAAATTAGATATGAAATAAAAAATAAATGTAAATAAAACCGGAAATTAAATTAGACTGAAAAAAGCTTTTAAAAAATGAGATTTGTCGACGAATAGAAAGGTCGACAAAATAAGCGAAAATATTAACAAGTGCATTTTTTTATTGAAAATCTGATCTATTTTCCAGTTCTGTCCATTCGCTACAAAGAGCTTCAAAGGAGAAACAAATCGCGTTTTGAAGATTCAAACGTTTGATTAATTAACCGTTTTGATTATGCTGCCGTTTGATTAAAACTCCGTGATCTATCGCAAATCGTCGTACTGATTATTGCCAGTGTTTCGATAAAACACATGCACACTTTGTGATGCAACAGGTACTACGCTTCTATTATATCAACCATCTCTTCTCCGCATCGCTGGCAAGGTAACTAATTGTTTATATCGTTTAATTGTCTATACCGTGCGCCTCTACGACTATTTTTTTTTTCAGTTCTCTGTCGTTCATCGCAAGGCAACGCTTCGCTGATATGTACCGTTTTGTTTCAAGATTGAATTAACCGAATTCGTCGTTTCGTAGACAAAATCCTAAGGAACTTGGTTCTCTCTTTCCACCGTCATTCGCAACTCTCCTCCCGCGATTCACGATATTAGCTTCATCACGAAGTTATTGTCGGCTATAATTAAGTCATTAACAAGGCGCCATCCACGACCACGTGATATTTCGTTGATCGAACCGCGAGATCGTTGTTTGCATGGCAGTAATTCTCGTCTACCATGGCAAACTGAGCTGTAAAAATTAACGCACCTTCACTTTGGAGCATTCGCTTGCATCGTGTTTGGTCGTATATTTAAGAGCAATTTGTCTGGACAAATGTGCATGGACCGCTCATGTACAAAACAACAGAAACTAATCCTTCAATTCCTATCTTTGCAAAAAGAATTCCTTGCATCTTACCATCTAATAATTACATACGTTTTGCGCAATTACTCTTCCGGTTACCGTAAACTACAAGAGCATCTTGACGCTTCACGTGCTCGTCTCATTCGCATCATCGTACGTATCATCATCCCAACAAACGACTAGATCACGATGGTTGGACCTCAACCAGATCCTTAAATGCTAAGGGAGCTTAACGAACTAAGCTATTCTCAGTGAACGATATATTATTTATTATTTCTTCTTTATCAAATATCAACCGCGCCGCAAATCGAAAATGCAGACGCGGACAGGCGAACTCCCTCGCTCTCGATTTATAGTCTCGATCGATACGTTTCATTATACCTATTGTTCTTCTCTCCTACATCTTAGCGTTCTCTTTTTCTCTCTCTCTCTCTATTTATCGACATGTATAATCGTTAACGTTATCATTTCGATTTTACTTAATGAACAGTTCCTTTCTTCCATAGAAGACTCATCATTATAAATTAACATTCCATTTTACGTGATGCTGATGTACAGGGTGTCTCGAGAGAAGAAATACACTACAGTTCGAAAGTATTTGTTTATCGCATTTACAACCTTTTATATTCTAAATATAGAGACAATCTTATTTTATTTTAGAATAAAAAGACGATCATGCTTTATTTTAGAATAAAATAGATAACAAAGCATCGATTGTATTATTGTTAGATAAAAAGATTTTTAAGGTAAAAATCCTCATCTTTATATCTTAGAAAAAATATTCATACAGCATGAAAAAATTGATGAAATATTTCTTTGATAGATTGCAATGTTGATGTTTTGAGGGATTTTTTAATTCCATCTCTACAATATTTCTATAATATTGCATAGTGATACTGTAATTAACAAGTTTAGTAAATGGACAAATACTTATGAGCAATATTGTATTAGTAGCAGAATTGCACGTACTCGGAAAAAAATTCTGCTTTTTTCGCTATAATCGCATACGTTTCATATTTTATTAAATAACATATTCCAGTCTAAATAAAAATTTTTGAAAATAATATACAAAATAATCCTTTATTTGTCCACACAAAATAAAATGTCAGCTGAAAACACAGCTATAATATTATAAAAATATATTTCTCTTGGAATATTGTTTTTGCATCAGAATAGATCTCTAAACCAAATTCCTTCGAACGTGTATCTATCACGTTTAACGATTCCACGTTCATCGATCCGGTATTGAAAATTAATTGAATTGTTACTCATTAATATGACTTATAGAAAATACATTATACCGGAAGTAGAATTACCTGAGATGAGACTCTATCACTGCAAAAGCATTGTTAGTCAGGAGACTAGAATCTCGTAATATTATCCTCGTGACACCCCGTACATGTCGACGATTTTATCTTCTCCATACGGAAAATAATTCTTCTACTAAAAATTCATGCCAGATTTGCAGGAGTCAATTGAGAGGCAAGCGCGTGTTTTACTAGTTGATCATTGAAAAAGTATACCTAGGAAGTAGGAAGATTAAAGAACATTGATTTTACCAATTTTCATTTACTTTTTGTGCGTGTTACGCACAATGGCTTAATCTGTCTCTCAACATTATTATACAAAGGTTACACCTTTGAAATTTAAAGGTTTCGTAAGAGAGCAGTGCTATTATTCATGAATAATTATGTACGTTTAATATTTTTCTAATAGAAACTCAGAAATTTCTAATGATCAACGAAGATCAGAAACGAATTTTCAACGTTTTGTCCTCAGTTTCTTTCAATATTATATAAGCTGCCTATAATTAATCATTGGAATAGTCACTTCCGTCGATTTCATATCTTCCTTCCTTGCATTTTCTTGCATAAACATTACTAGACGATAGTCAATCGTTTAATGAGAAGCTCGTAGGCGAGCATTCTGTACGTTTTACTTGCCTCCCTATTGACTCGACCAGGCGTATTATGGAACACTGTGTGTCGTAAGTACAAGTTATGTTCACTGTTTGCGCGAACGTCGTTCGAAAATAAATAATCGCGACGCGCTGTTGCTCGTTATCGAAGCTGGAGCGAGTGGTTAAATTCTTTTTATGTAAAATACGCTCCCTGCCATATATTTTCTCTCTCCGCAGTAGAGAATCTAACCCGTAACTATCTTTTTTTTCTTAGATATACTATGTATGAAGAAGGCACATCGCATTCATAACGTTTACAAACTGATTTATTCTTGCATATGGAGCATACGGACTAATTTGCATTAGCACTAATAGGAAATAATAATTTAATCATCCACAGAGAGAAATCAAAATTTTCATAAAAATACGATGTATTTTCTTCACACATTTGTATCCCTTCGAGTCCCTTAATAAGTCACGATTTGTCAGTTCGGCAGTTTGACTTCACCATTTTTAATTGAATGGTCGTCCCGAAGACACGGAATTCGGGAAAAAATGTACTAATTCTAAAAAAAAAACTTAAGAGCCAATAATTTCTAGGCTAAAGAGCCTGAGTTGAAAAACGTGACAACTCAAATATTGTGCGACGCCGAAGATTGGGAAAACTGAAAATTCCGCGTTTCGGGATATCAAGAAAAGATGCCGAGGGCATCATTGTTCATATTTGCAGAATCTTCCTATAGTTGAATCCAGTATCTTCAGGTGATCGGCGATCCCGCGAACTGCATTCGTTCATCGTCCAGGTTTGTCGCGAAGAAACGCAGGAAGGACATCGACATTCGCTCTCTCGGGATATGTTTGCGTCTTCGCGACGCACCGACGCCGTCGCCGACGATCCGGTACTCTCAAGAGAGACCAGAAGAAGAAGATACGAAAGAAGAGCGTGGTCTCAGACACTGCAGCCAGAGGTGACCACCTCCTCGCTGTTAGGCTGATGACTCCATCTGCACTGGTGACAACTACTCGTCGTCGTCGTCGCCGTTGTCGACGTCGTCGTCGTTGTTGACGTTACCGTCGTCGTCGTAGGCTCCTCTGGCGCAGAGTTGGCGACATCACCGGACGCCCGCAGACCCTGCTCAAGCTCCAACAGCTGACCCATAAAGTTCAGGTTCGGACTGATGATCGGACGCGCGTTCTTCACTAGTTTATACGCCTCCACCATCGACAGGCCTTTGTGTCGCATTATGTAAGCAATCGCAATTGTTGCACTGCGCGACACACCAGCTTGACAGTGCACCAATACGCTGCTTCCGGCTTTCCGTGCTTCCTCTGGAATAAAAGACAAATTGCGAGATGATAAATGCGTATTTTCTTTCTTTTTTTATATATATATGTATATAACAATGCTAATAAAAAATTATTCGAGGATCAAAGAAAAAAATTATCATTTTTCACTTACTTAATAAGAAAAAGTATAACTGCTCCGATTTATTTATAATTTAATAATCTTAAATTCTCTAAAAAAAAAATCAACAGAAAGAATGCACGAAAAAACAATAGTACTTCTTTTCGGTTTTATTTCTTTTCAATCCAAAATAAGAAATTTTAGTAATATTTTTAAATGCTTTATTGCGTTTCGTAATTATTCAAAAAACTACATATATTGCGATTAAGGACATATATTCGATGTTAATCTGCAAGACGTAGATTAACATCGAATATATGCTGTCACTCTATTGTAGTATCGAAAGTTTTAGTTTGGGACTTAAAAAGATTCTTTCAAGATTCACGGGATTGTTTTGTGCAACGTGTGCTTTTGAAAAATATGAACAAGTCGAGCTCATAAATGTTGAAGCGAAACAGTCGTGAAACCCGAACGACCGACTCAGGTTATGCAATATATGGGGGACGCTATCGTATCGCCAGCGTGAGTCACTACATTGCCCGGATCCTATGCAGACTATGCAAACGTTATGTCGCACTGCGAGAGAATTCGATTGCGTACGCCAAGTTGATCGCATCTTTCGAAAGATAACTTTGACCCTGCATTTCGAAATTTTACTAGACCTCAATGACAATCCAAATTTTAACATTTTTTCCAACTTTTAACGTTTAGGATGGGAAAGCCATCCTATTTGATTGTAGTGGCATTGAAACAGTATCATATTTTGAGGCGAGGAATACAATAAAAAAGAATAAATTCTAATAAATCTTACTCAAGAAAAGCCATTTAAAAAATAGACTTTCAAAATTAGGGACGTTGCAAAGAAAACTGTATGGTCTGGCCAAAAAAAAAAGAAGAATGATAGTAGGCCCGTTCTTTTTGGTTGAACTTCTTGCACTGTACATCTTTTCTCTGTGTTTCTCTCCAACGTGGAGAGAAAAGGAAGAAAGATGAACCGTGCAAGAATTTTAGCTAAAAAGAACAGACTTAGTTACACAAACTTGAATATTTTATTAGACTTAATAATGTAAATAATAATAATCTAGATATTTTTAAGTCTATCATAATAAAAAAGGAAAAAAGATATTTTTTAATTTTTTTTCTTTACGTTTTAACTGTTCGCTAAACACAAACTAGCAGTAACATTACATCAATATTGTAATTTTCTACTCATCAATATAAATAATAATAATAATGTACATGTATATATAATTCATAAGAATTATAACGTTGAATAGAAAATTATAATAGCGATGTAATATTTGTTTATTAGAGTTCAGCGGAGAAGATAAACAATGAAAAAAATTGCAAGTTCGGACAAAAGAAAAGAAAAAAAGGGGACTACTTGAATTTGCGATTAAGTGAATCACGATGCGTGAAGGAATGAGTTTCTCAAAAGTAAACTTCAGAATCGAATGCCAACGGCGACGGGGTGCAGAGTCGGTTTATTCAACCGACATTCCACCAGTTGCACGTTTAGGGGAAGGCTAGTTTTCCCTCCATCCTTCTCCGTCCCGTTTCCATCCCTCTCTCTCTCTCTCTCTCTCTCTCTCTCTCTCTCTCTCTCTCTCTCTCTCTCTCTCTCTTTCGTTCCTTTTCGAGCCCTTACAATCGCCACGCACGACTGCCGCTCTGCTTCCCTTCCATGCGTAATTCGTTTCTCTCTCCTCTCCTCTCCTCTCCTATCCTCGCAGATACGCGGTGCACGCGTAGAACATCGCGTAAACAGGCGAGAGAAGGAATCAGCATCAAGGATGAAGGAAGAGAGAGAACGCAGGGTCAAAGGGTGAAGGGGGAGGTCTCTTACGTTTCACGGATGCGCGCGCGCGCGCATGACTCATGCCTTCATGAATGGAAGGTCTTCT
>NW_017305569.1:992617-994558 GCF_001594115.1 Trachymyrmex septentrionalis | reverse complement strand
AAGGGTGAAGGGGGAGGTCTCTTACGTTTCACGGATGCGCGCGCGCGCATGACTCATGCCTTCATGAATGGAAGGTCTCCTGCTGTTCGGGCGCTCTGGTTCAATGGTCCACCGGAAACGCCTGGTTACACCCTGTTTCCGTCCATGGGCCCACTACTACTTGCCGCGAAATAACGGAATGAACGCAACGGAGCGACCGGAAGAAGGACGGCAGGAAGTGTGCCGTCTGTGTAATCGTGGAAATTGCGACGATCATCACGTGGATTCGCGATATCGTGAATCAAGGAATGGCGCGTCGGCTTTGAATTATTTGATGTTTTTAAACTGCGTTCCAGAGAAAGGAAATGTTCTTGAACAATTGGTAAAACGATAATCCTCGACAACATTCCTCGATCAAGTTACAAACAAAGTCTATCATATTTAAGAAACAGATGACACCAATGTAAAATACTTATACGCTCTCGGCAATTGAAAGTGCAATTGTTCTAAATATAAACGTAATGAGTAGGTAGCTTTCTTTCTCTTCTTTAAATAGATGAAGGCAAATGTTGATAGAATTTTAAAGACAGATATCATCAAGATGTCTTTCTGATATCATATTATAAAAATATCCTCAAGATGTTTGTAAGACGTCTCGTGTTCCCTTTTTGGACATGCTTGTTATCTGGGTTCTTTTTACGTCTCTGGTTAAAAAAAAAAATCTTTTCAGTCTTTCGTTTAAATTTAAACTCTTATATAAAACCTCTCCTTTCCTCCTTCTGTAGAGGAAAAAGTAGAAGAAAAAAAGAGAAAAATTTTAAATGATGAAAACAACAAATTTCACACTCACCGATGAATTCGAACGCTTCCTCGAAGTACTGCTTGAGGTTCTGATGGCCGGAATCCGAGGCGGGTATCTGCCTGTACGTGATACCCCGCTCCTCGTGGTAGCCGGGCAGCTGTGAGGTGACATTCAGCACCCGGGTGGCGCCGAGGGCGCGTAATAGCTGCAGATCGGCGGCATCCCTACCGTTACCAAGGTACAGAAACGGCAGAACGCGGGACGCCGGGTGACTGTCGATGTCGGCTGGCTGCGGGGTCGGCGGGCCGGAGATGCTCAGCACGGGACAACCTGGTCCAGGACTCGTGCAGCCGCTCACCGTCGTCGTCGATGGATCTGCAGCGACAGCGGCAGCGGCGCCGTTTGGCAGAAGCGTATCCTCGCATAGCTCTCGGTGCCGCCTGTGAAAGTCCCGGTGTCCACCTGAAATATTCGGTAATTAATTAATAAAAAAAAATATATCGACCTGTTATGTATATTATAATATATATTGAGTATATTATGTAGCTTTGACCGTATTTGGCGATACTTCATGTGATATATTCATAGGCTTATATCGTTTATATTTTTATTCTCATTTATGTATATTATATATTATAATATAATAATATAATATATGATATATTATGTATATATATATGCCGATTCAAAATTTTAGTGCTTAAAATTTAGATGAAATACTAACTAATGATGAATGTAAAGAAAAATGGGACATATCGACCGATATCTTTTAAATTTCGGAAGATATTAATTGATCTCGTTTTCAAGGATATCTTTTAATTTTGACTTAATTGGAGAGTATTAAAAGATTCCATGAATAGAGCGCGTTTCAAGAGAACAGTTTCATTTCTAAATTCGCACAACACGAAAATTAATGCGAACAAAGTCAAACGTACTTGCTTTCGAAAGTATATATGGAACATATACAACGCTCGTCGTCGATAAACAATGAGTACATGGTCGGTCACGATTCTATATCTGTTAGAAATACTAGAAGAAACGCAGTCGAGAACCAACTTATTGATTAACTCGGATATATACGTTCCGTATTCCTAAATAATTATAACTCGCGCGACTCTCTCTCTCTCTCTCTCTCTCTCTCTCTCTCTCTCTCTCTCTCT
>NW_017305569.1:990508-992562 GCF_001594115.1 Trachymyrmex septentrionalis | reverse complement strand
TATATATATATATATATATAATTATCATTTATAGTCTTTGGATTTTTACAAATATAGATGTTTTTCCTTTTGATAAAAAAAAATGAGATGAGGAACAATATTACGCTACATCAATCTTGATGTTATCTCACGTTGACGTTTATTTTTATGTTTGGAAAGGTGCACGATAATCTTAAACCACTGTATATGTGAGTCAAAAGATAAATATTTAATAAATGATCAATCAGGTAAATTAATTCATTCGTTAAATTATAAACGTACATCTTAAACGTCTCGTCTATATCTAAAAAATCAGAAATCTTAGGTCGATATTCATAATAATCGATTCTTATAATTGAGACTGTTTAAGTATTGTCTTCAAATGTCACGAATTAATCAGAGAGCTGTATTAGTATCTTAAAATAAGAACGGACTATGAATACCATCTTTACAGATCTTGAAGAATCTAAAACTTCAGAAAGTCAATCATTACGCTAATTATAGAATCTTGAAAACCTGACATTCAAGCATTGTTTGAAATTTTAGAAATGTGAAGCATTTGGAAGATCAAAGGAGGATACAAGAAGCGATTACATTCTAGAAATCTAAAAATACAAAGAGCCAAAATTTAATTATCTCGAGATCAAACAACCGAGATATTCGAGCAGAATTCAAAATCTCGTGTGGATATCTAACGGATTAGAAAAGCCATAAATTTCAAGATTCTCTACGAGTGAAGGCTCTTCGCAATTAATAAATACGAAGAAAAGAAGAGTCTACATCGCAATTGTTGCGTATACTACAATTAATAGTAGCGCAATTAGCTTTCGTTTCGTGGAAAGTCAATTCATAAAACGGTTTAGCTTACGTTTTTTTATATTTCAAGACGAGCTCTTGGAAACTTGAAGAGACTCCGATATATATATTTACATTTAAAAAAAATAAAAAAAAGTGCTATAGGCTTTTATGAATCCTTCTCTGCGACTTACGTAAACGTCAATTGTAAAAGTCGCAGAAGCAAGATCCAAGATGAATCTCAGAGAGTGATACCATCTGAAGACTTCCAGTTTGTGACAGCGATAAGCGAGGAGGGAATGAGATAACGCGACGGCGCGGAAAAAAATGGGCGGAAAGGAAGAAACGACGGGCCAAGAATAAACGGCGGCGGATAAAAATAAAGGAACGCCGTGAACGCGAAAAGGAGAGAGAAGGCGAGGAAGAAATGTGGGCTAAAAGTGTCTTCCTCTCCTGACCTGCGGCTGCTAAGGCCTGGCCTGGCTCAACGATGACTCACTCGTTAGCCCCTCTCGTCTCCTCCGCCGGTCGGTTGGCTCTCGCGGCCACCAACCCCAAACTGTCGTCGCCAATCATTATTCCAACGTTGGCAAAGCTCCTTTCCGATTTCAAATCCAACTCGCGATAGTATATGACTAATACCGTGCAAAACGTTCTTGTTCTATGTTTTGAAACGATTTTTCGAAGAATCCTAAAAATAGAAGGAAGCTTCGATCGCTCTAATACTAGCAAAAATTCGATTTCATAATTTTTTGATAGAGATTATTATGAGATACGAATTGTACCGATAATGAAATGTCATTTAAAAAAAAGTAATTATTTAAAAGGACATGTATGTAAATTTCTATTCTGCGACTTCCATTGAGATCCAGTTTTCGTATGTCTAACTTTCACTGGTATATTTTTCATGCTGCGATGCCATACATTACTGATACTGCGTATTCTTTGTAATTTCTGTGCAATAAATCGCGAGTCTCATAAGTTACTAAATAATTTTATTAAACAAAGTCTAATTACTACTGAATGTATTTCGGTTTTAATAATCAAACTTTGTTAATATAAAATTCTTAAGCAACAAAAGAGAGAGAGAGAGAGAGAGAGAGAGAGATTAGATGTTGGAAGCGAGAAATTTGCGATTAAACAGAAACTTTTTATTAAATCTTTTTAGTGATCTCAAACGTTCAATGCGAGTGACATTTTATAAAAATGAAAAAGCAAGAATTTAGTGCCAGATATATTGTGCTATAAGAAGAACGGATTGGAGGATGAAGTTAAATCGA
>NW_017305569.1:985916-990408 GCF_001594115.1 Trachymyrmex septentrionalis | reverse complement strand
ACGTTCAATGCGAGTGACATTTTATAAAAATGAAAAAGCAAGAATTTAATGCCAGATATATTGTGCTATAAGAAGAACGGATTGGAGGATGAGGTTAAATCGAATATATAGAGATTAAACATTCAAAGCGATAAGTCGCATGATCGTCACGGAAAAGTCGAATGTGGGTTACTTTATTTAGGTCGGTACAGCGATCGAGACGGTGCGGTCGCGGTGGTGCGATTTATACGATGATCGCGCAACGGTCGTCGCACCCGATGGAAATCCTGTTACTTAAACACAATGTTCTTAAGCAAGAATTTGAAACAGCGATTTCACACGCGGAAACGAGAATGTTCGCAGCTGTGGAATTCAAGTTTTTATTGATACCAAGAACTTTTGCGATTACGATCGTATCGAAAAAGGGAGAATGCCGAGAATACAACCTTAAAGAAATCTTGATGAAAGCAAGAGTAATCGAATATTTACGCGAGATACAAAATAGATACAAGAAAAATATCATTTTCATATCTCTTGGATTAAAATTCTACTAAAGTTAGCGAAGAACTTCGGTTAATGGAGGATCCGTCAATTTTTTATAGCTCGATCATCAACATCAAATCAATGGTATTCTTTTATTAATTTCGTTCAATGCCGGTAATTTTGATTTGATGTTGATGATCATCGAGCTATAAAAAATTGACGGATTTTTATTAACCAAAGTTCTTCGCTAATTTCAACATGAAAAATTGAAGGCTATTTATTAATCAAAGTTCTTCGCAGAATTATATTATATATATTATATATACTTATATAATCCGAAATTTAAAAACAATATTTTTTTATCATTCCTTTTTTTGTACAAAAAAGAAAAAATAACATGACACTTATATAGTTTTAAAAGCCATTACTGATATAATTTTAGCATGCTTTTTAAGGAAAAAAATAGCAATGTAAAATGGGATTTTTTGTAGTTACTTATAAAATAAACGAATGCAGCTTTTTGCGATTGATAATAAAATTTATGACAAAATTAGTTAGACAAATATTGATAAATATAAATTATTTTTATATATTGAAATATACCAACCACGTTCAATAATTTGTAATCTTGATCACACAGTTTAATTGAAAAAAATCACTGTATTTTTAATATAAAATATGTTTATAATAAAAAAACTTTGCCATCTATATAATTTTCCCGAATTTTCGAAAGAAAACTCGAGTTTTGATTTAAAGATGATTAAGAATTAAAAACAAGTTAAAAAGAAAAACAATAAGTTTTGTATAAACATGTTTACAAAAAAATTTCTTCAAGAATTAAAAATTTTACACATCTACGGATGTAAGAATCCAATCTTTTGTAACAATCTTAAAGGAGAGATTTATCTATAATTTTTCAATATAGTTGTACATACAGAGAAATGTTGAAATTTATCTATCCAACCAAGATAGAAATTTCAAAAT
This sequence comes from Trachymyrmex septentrionalis, assembly GCF_001594115.1. Classification (NCBI taxonomy): domain Eukaryota; kingdom Metazoa; phylum Arthropoda; class Insecta; order Hymenoptera; family Formicidae; genus Trachymyrmex; species Trachymyrmex septentrionalis. Next base: position 988,962 of record NW_017305569.1, on the reverse strand, counting down.
TTTTGGATAATTAATCCGAATTTTATCCGCGAACTTCAGCACTTAAGATTTACATGCAAGTTTTGCTACAAATATTACACGAAAAATATAACATTTTTACTGATATACTTTACTTTAGAGATATCCTGTAAAATACTTGTCAACAATTAATCTCAACATTTTTTTATATATATTAGACTTTTTTATATATACTCAGACAAAATAATATCTACATTTCTCTGGGCCAGGTATGACATCATCGCGACGATGATTCAGAAATACAAAGTCAAAATAGTAAATCACTTGGTATAATAACAATCAAAAAAACAACTGGTAGAGAATGCAATATAATTAAGTAAAAAAAAAACACCGTTTGATCAATTAAATTGATTAAATGGCTTTTTCTTTTACTTAATAGTATTGCATTCTTCATCAGTGGCTCCAGTTATTTTATGAAATCATCAATAGTCACAAAAATTAACATTGGTCATCAACGCGTTTCAAATAATTTTATGCTTTTATTTACCTCAATTCCCGAGGGGACTTCCCTCGAAGCGCTATGATGTCACGCGCGCACTTATATGCGCGAAAGAGTATCTTAATTCATATTTAAAAAGAAAATCCATCAAAAAATAACAAAGGTTCGATAACTAACGGGAATCAATCTAACTTACTCCAAGAATCAAGATTCTCGAACGGCACTAGCCGGAGCACAAGGCAAGGTGCGTCCTTCCTGATCCTCATGTTTATTTCAAATTAATCCTGGATGCAGACTCCCGGCCGTGTAGTCTCACCGCACCATTTGACACAGAACGTTCAACGAGACGGACAATCTTCGATGCAAGGACACGCCAATCGAAGACTCGTGTACATATACGATATATATATATTTTTTTTTTTCAACGCTCTCTAACTTCGTTTCCTCGAGCGCGAAATACTTATCACGACGGTACCACGATTGGCGGGAGACTGCGGGCTGAACGGCACGAGAGAGTTTACATGAGGCCCCGTCTGCAGATGAGTCATCACGCGGCACGTCGATTGGACGGCCGTCGCCGTAGCCGCCGCGCCGTGACGTTGTGAATCGTAGCCGATCGTTCCCGAACGTACGCGACGTGATGCCGAGTGAGTACGATTCTTTACGCATGCCGCGCCGCGACGATGCGGCCAGTTGATTCTTTCATACATCGATATACCGGGTGGTTCGTCAAACGCCACGCCAGACGGCGTTTCGCCTGCCTCTTGTCCGTATCGAGAAAAAATAATAATAACTAGCTACTAAATATTGAATAAAATAATTTCAATCGAATGTTCGATTAATATAACCAAGAATAATATTATTATTTTTTTAATATTCTAGTACTTATTACCAAACAGTTACGTTATAATGTTCGGTAATATTTACTAATCATTTAGAAAAGTAAAATTATTTTCGATTGTATTAACCGAACGTTTGATTGAAACTATTTCATTCAACATTCCAGCAACATTGCGACGTTTCAGTGATATTGCATTGCAATGTTGCTGCAAACCTCTGTGTTGTACACGGAAAGAACTATTGTACTTTATTGAAATATCTAAAAATTTAGCTAGATATGAAAATAATTTTTTATTTTGTCGAACCATCATAAGTAATTGTGTAAGAGATTCAAAAATATTTGCTATAATGTCAAAACTTTTTACTGCATTGCTTGAGTTTCCTAATTATTTTGATGGTTCAATAAAATTATTTTCAAATTTGTATGATAGCTAAATTTTTAGATACTTCAGTAAAAGTTCTTTCCATGTATGGAAATAGAACTTGTAAACTTTTGGGATTCTAACTTTTTTCTATTTCACAAACGTCTTCTGGTAGAAATGATTTAAATATCAAAGCTGTGACACATTTTCATCATCTCAGTGTCATAGATAATCGGATAATCAGATCCGTTCGGATTAAGCCTGCGGATTCGGACTCCAGGAATGAATGATCTAAAGGTCTAAATATCGAAAGATCTACACATGGAAATTCCTTCGGTGCCAATGACTAACCGCTTAGAACGAAACGTTTATTGTGCTTCCGACGAAACGTCATTCTGTTTTTTCTTTTTATCGCAATTTCAAGGTCTTCCGCGAGACGCTAGATCACGATCGATGATCAAGGATCCTTAGGATCGCGTCATTGCGTATACGCGGGTGACGTCGTGCAGCTCCAGAACGGAATTTGTAAACCTTTCCGGCATGCACGTTTCATGCAAGTGATACACGGTATATATTTAGATTCTTGAATCCAAATCCTGACTTCTCTCAGAAAGAGTGTGCGAATCTTGATATTCTTCCCTAATTCGATTCTTATCTCTTTAGTATCCAGAGAATTATCTTGTAACAACTGTAACAAATTTATACTTCTTACGAATCCAGATCCCATTCTGGGATCTCTTGCAAAAAATTTACGAGTCTTGACAGTCTTCCTTATCACACGTTCGATTATTATCTTTCTCAATATAAAAACAAATTAAAAAAGCAGTTAATTTACTTCTTAAAGGGATGCTTGCATTTTCAAACTTACAGGTTTTCACAGTCTTTGGATCTTTTAAGAGACTTCAGAATATTCAAAAAACTTAGAATTTTTCCATTCTCGAATTCTCAAGTTCACGGATCTTGAATTCTCTAAATGCCTAGAGTAGTTTAACGAGAGCCGGAAACCGTGCAATCACCATGTGATTTTATTACCGGAAAGTTTCATCGTTTCAATCTTCCTCTTGGTGAATTATTCGTTAAGAATAAATTTTGAATATTGCAATGTGCGCAGCTCTTTTACGGAAAGGACGTCTTGGATTCGCAAATTATTAAAATTAAATCTATTTCTGTATCTGCACAATAAATATTTGTTAATAATCTTCGAAGTCCTAATTTACAGCTGCTATTCAATGGAAGAGAGAAGAGAAGAGATTTTACAATAAATCGATATATTTAACATGCACTTTAGTAAGTAAATAGTAGTAAGTAAATATTAGTAAGTAAATAGTCTATCGATTATTATTTAATAAATAAAATAGCAATCTATATCAATTCATTAAATAAATAG
>NW_017305569.1:971014-985816 GCF_001594115.1 Trachymyrmex septentrionalis | reverse complement strand
TATATATATATATATATATATAGTCATCTACATCCACTTAATGAGTAAATATTAAATTTAACAAACTATGAGATACAGATATTTGAAATCTAAAGTAAAGCAGCACATGATGTATATTTTCTTGCTGAATTGCTTGCATTTTAATAAATTACTAGAATTGCACCATACAGAACGCATAATTTACTAAAATGCAAGCAAGAAAACATGCTCGTGTGCTGTTAGCTTAAGGATCAATATTGTTATAATTTTGAAAAGTCTAAAGTTTCTAAAAAAAAACTTCAAATTTGAAACAGATTAGATTTCAGTCTCATTGTTAGATCCATAGTAAAATTATTTATTTTAAATCAAACAACAGATGACGAAGCAGGTACGATTATCGTGATTTATACAGTCCTTCCAAGTGAGAGACTAATCGTGGATTTCACGCGAATTATTTTAGATGCGAGAAAGTGCAATGACAAAATTAACAGACCCGACACTCGCCAACTTGTGCATTTGTTTTCACGACTGTGCACTAAAATACGGCGAACGTGAAGCAAGTGCCAATTCATTATACACCAGGAATGACGTACACAATTCATCCAAAGATAAGATCTGCGTAGTATCTACGCAGATACCACATGAGAGAGAGAGAGAGAGAGAGAGAGAGAGAGAGAAAAAAAACGAAGAAAAGATTACGATATAATATGAATCACTGATATTTAGTAAAAATTTTGTTTACAGTATCCCGTTTACAATATGACGAACGTCTATACGTCTAGAATCGTATAGATTACAGATAAGTGTTCAGTTCTTCAGTTTCCCAGCTACTGTTTCATCGAGCCGCGCATTTTTCCATTGCAAATTATTATGTAATCGTATCACTCGAAGATTTAATTAATGACTAAGCAAGACGAATATTTTTATTATGACGAACAACTCGGAAAGAGAATCGGGAATTACTTAAGAGCGAATTTGAATTTTTCTCCCTCCTCTGCGCGGATTCTTATCAATATCGTTTAACATATTACGACGCAGTTGGCAATAAAAAAATAAGAGTCGCTATCGATGCAACGGATAGATATAAGACAGATATATAATAGGTACATAAACATATCAATCGTATGCACGCGACAACGTAATAATATATTGTTGTACGCACATCATAGGCGTAACAATAATAAAGTAACAGCTCGCGAGTGTCGCACGTCACGCGCACAAGGACACGCCAAAGACATCCAGCACGCTAACGCGAGCACATAAACGCGTTGTATTCTTTTTATTTTTGTAGCGCGGAGAAGGCACGCGTGTTCCTTTACGATCATGACGCGGGGAGACGGTTAAAAAACAAGAGCTCTCTTTAAAAAACAAGAACAGGATGGATTTTCAAGATGAGCCCTTCCCCGCGTCCCGCCTGGCTCTTTTCGTTCGTTTTCAATCATACGTCATTCGATGACCAATGGAAGGACGCGTGTCGAACATATGCTCGTAAATGTCGTTGATATCGACGCCTGATGCGGTTGAGCATGACTCATTGTCGAAGCACTACGCGCGACCCTGAGTTACGGATTGTCATATCGTTCGCGTTCGATCAACGCAGTCACTAACTATCTTTCGAACGCCATCAATTGTCACCCTTCGCTCATCGATGACACCACTGAATTCTATATAAAGCGCGCTATTGTTAAAGATTCTCTTTCGTAATCATGAATTATGTCGGAAGCGAAAGATGAAAATATAAATACAATAAAAATATAATTTTTAAAAATATAAAAAATATAATTCCTCTTGCAAAAGTTTTAACATGTATGAAATGGATGATCTTCTATTTCACTGACGTGTTAAAAGAAAACATTTGAAATAGGAAAATTAATCTGAGACCCAGTAACGAGGTTTATCGAGGCCTCTCTTTAATTTTCGAAAAACTCGATTTTACGAACTGCATTAAAATGAGAACAAAAGATTTTACAATCATTACTGATAAAAGTGAGCTTTGTATTAGATAAATATTGTATTATAGAACACTCAAAGAAGAGACGTAGTGACAGCAATTATAAAGGCGACAACTACACAAATTTTATGTGTAAAATTAATGGACATAGTTGAAAAAAATCTTAAATAAATTATTTTATAGTTTATTCAAGATTTTTTTTGATGTACATTAATTTCATGTACATTAATTCTGTATACAGGGTGTTCGGAAAAGATCGTAACAACGCTTAAGGATAGATTCCTGAGATCGTTTTGAGACGAAAATCCTAATACCAAAATGTTCAAAAATTATTAAACCTTCGACTTTTTGTATTAAAGTTTTCATCTCGAAATGATAAAATTTAATATCACTGTATAAAATTTAATATCACTGTTTTTCTCTAACAATGAGTGTATATAATGTATAAGTATTTAGCTAATAAAAACTATTATCGCTTATCTAGTATCTACTGCATTTTTCAATTCATAAATTTTATCGCGAACACGGGATGCTCGAGATTTTCCTATATCTTTCTTAATTAAGATCATCTTGGTGTTCTGTTTCCTTCTAGAATAATAGATAAGAGGAAATGCGGGTAACCTAAAACATCCTGCATCTTATTCTTATTAGAGGAAAAGAGATCTAAGAAAAATGCTTATTCAACAGAAACAAATAAAATTTCAATTTATATGTTAAAAGTCTACATACACAGATTATTTCGTAGTTCTTATAGAGTAAAAATTCAATAGAGTAAAAATTAAATTTCAACTGCATTAAATCCTGAAACTATCATATATCTCTTGAAAAGAAACGTATACGATTATAATGTAACGTATATTGTAGTATTTTCCTAGACGTTTGTATACGTTTCTTTTCAAGAATAGGGACCCTGGTTTTACTCTTATCTGAGCATTTATAAATCCTCCTTCTTCGGTGTTCTTAAAAAATTCTTAGGGGTTCCACGTAATAAAAGGAATAGAGAAAATAAGAATTTCAACCTATCAGAAACTATGTATTCCACAATAAATGATTTCTGATAGGTTGAAATTCTCTGTTCTCTGTTCCCTGTTCCTTTTATTATGCGAAGCCCCTTAGTCTTCAAGAATAATCGATTCCAAAGAAGAACATTATTCGTATTTTATCATCAGTAAAGCCCATATTTATGCGACGTATTTTTCCATGAATTTTCATAGTATGACGCAAGTGATATTGTCATTGGCAGATCGGAGTAAGACCTAACCGATTATTATGACTAATCATACGTGTTTGCAATTAGTCGTTCGAATTCGGGAAGTACTACGCTTTCGAGAACTTTAACCGTCGCAAAAAGACTGACGTCACCTAATTGCCAATTGTGGGCGTTATGAACAATAAAATTGGAATGTATCCTCGTTCACGGTGCACGGACGATATTGTCATTAACACCTAATCCGACTCCGCTATCTTCGTCTTTAGCAGATTAATAGACAGACAAAGAAAGAAAGAGAGCCGCGGATAAATCGCGAGCAAGTCATGCCGATTGTAACTTAAGTCTATATATATATATAACGCCGGCACGAGACCTAAACGATCATTTTCCACGACTTCACGGACAATTTGGCTAATGGTGGTATCGGTACAGGCGTAAAATCGTGTCTGTCGGGTGAGAACTGAGGAGAAGGGTGCGTCGGAGGGTGAATCCGACTTGGCAGAGATGGTGCGACCCAAGGATCGCGCGTGGATTCGGTTGCAGGCCTTATTTTGGGCTAACACGCTGTCTCCGCTCGCGCCACGAATAACCCCGCTCCCGCGGAATCATACCGACTGACTGACTCATCTGCGTGAAACGTAGTAGGAAACCATAGCACGGCACGGCATGGCTCGCTCGCTCTCGTCCAGTCTCAAGGAAATTCCGACGGCTCGAAGGACGTACGGTCGCTCGTTTTGTCTTGTCCGCGTGCTCGCGCTGATTCATCTCGCGCTAATAACCCCACGCGACCCTCATTTCTTTCTCTTTCCTTCTCCCTTTCTTTCTTTTTTTCTCTTTCTATAGCCCTCTATCTCCCGCCTGCCCTCTCTTGCATCCGATATTTTCAGAGGGAATTCGAGTCAATGACCGGATGTCTGAATGCGTTGCTCGCTATGGCCGATTAACACTTCGGGCCTGGCGATAGTGGTACCGTATTGTAATGCCGTGGTGTAAGGTACACATCTGCAGGTTACTACGAAGTTGGCTATGTTTAACTTCAGCGAAATTCGGCAGAGGACGAAGCTGCGCTATTTTGAATTAAATGCTAGTCTTGCAAAATATGTTTTATTAGCCTTATATACGAGTAGATTATAGATCGTTTCATCTATTTCGTTATGTTAAAAAATACTTTTTGTAAATTTATGTTTTTCTACTATTGCAAAAAGTTCGAAAGCGCAAGAAAAACGTAAGCGATTAAACTTAAGCAATAAGCAAACAGATTACTCACAGTCGGGCGCTCTCGAGAACGTAAGTCAGATCGAGGAAAATTGAGCAATTCGTTCATTGTTTACCGCTTCGAATTTTTCGTGTACCTTGGTCTCTATATTATTCTCTATGATTCATCAATTCATCAATCGATTACGTTAAATTTAATTGTTAAATAATTTTACTTTTAATTTACGTTTTTCTTTTATGCTATGACTTTGAGCCTTTCGACTTTAAATATTACTTATTTCTTGAATATATATCTTAGACGCTAGAGAAAAGAATAATAACGTATAATTTATATACACATATATATTTAAATGACCAAGAAAAAGCTATAATAAATTTTTACTTATTTTTTAAGTTTACAAATTTTTCTGCTATTATGTATAGTCAGACTTTTGATTTGTAACTTTAACGTCCTTGTAATTTTTTGCATCCTTGTAAAATGTATTCCGTGTCGCAGTTTGTAAGAATCTTACTTGTCTGTACGTAATAAAACTAGCAAATAGCATATGAAATATAAACCAGTACTACGTTATAATATGCATCGTATCATTAATTGCCAATGCACCATTTACATTTCCCAGGGAAGAACACTGCGGATACACTGTAGCGGATCGAGTTGTAATCCTATAACTCTGTTCCAGCTGCTATTCACTTGTTGTATATAAACATAAAACAATTCAACATGAACGAGAAAAAGTTGAATGTGTAGACTGAAATCCCTTTTTATACGAGATTTTGCTTTCAGAAAAATCATTGAAAAATAGAAGCATGAAACATTAGCAATAAAACATTACTTTGAACTAGTAGTCGAGATGCTTCTTATAGATTTTTGGATGCTGAAAATAATACAGAAAGCCAAATTTTACCAACACATCAGGTTTCCTCTACGACTCTCTTTAAGTTAGTACGAAATTTTTCCGTATATACAGGATGCGGAATTTAAACTTGCGACCTGTTGGTTATGAGTCGTTTTTACACGAAGCCACACAATACGAAATGATGAAATCATATATACTTATAATATTTCTACAATAGTTTGTGGTTATCGATACACATACTAGAAATTATAAGTGTACATGACTTCATCGTTATAGGCGGATCTTTAGAAAATCCTGTATTTAAATCCTTTATAATGTGGCTAAAAAGTATAAAGATATTGAAATTTCAAAAATGCATTTTTTTAAAGGATAAACAATACATTCGTAATTTCTGAATCAGAATTTTAAGATTAATTTTTTTTATTAAAAAACATCAAATATCTCAAAAAATTCATTTGTGGTATATTAAACTTGGATGACTTTGGAAACTAGACGTGTTGGTAAAATTTGACTTATGGAATCGTTTTCAAAAGTACCCAAAAATCTGAAAATTAGAAACTTGTCTGGTTAAAGGAGAATTTAAAAAAAATATACTTTTTTAATTCTAATGTTTACTTTGTAATATCTTTTATAATTTAAGTTTAAATTCCAATTTAACTTGCGATCTAAAATTCAAATTCAACATATTTTAACAACCACGGTATGAAATAAAAAGAAAGTTTACACTTTACTCGACACCGATAAAATAGTTGTCGAAATGAATTTATTAATCTATGACACGCGATGTCGTGATAGCAATAGCTTAAAATAAAAACAAAGTGACATTACGCCTTGCATGTACAAACTCAATTCTCTCAAAAATAAAGCGTCAGGATAGAGAAAAATTCTCTACGTTTTTTACGTTATCGTTTTATAAACCTAAAATCATTCCGGCACGCTTATGAAAATCCCCTTCAGCTTATATCATCGAAACACCCTCGTATATTTACGTCGATATCATAGAAATAAGTTCTCGAGTAATTACGAGACATGGCTAGAGTCATCGGACACCCCGTATTTTTAGATCCTTCATCACGATCCTAGTAGTACTTGAATCACGCCGATACAACACAAAGGGACCTGAAGGGTGATGGGGTGAAGGGGGGGAGCCTGAAGCGATTGTGAGCTGGACGCGCGTTAGTCATTGATACATTTTAAAGCGAGCTGTGTATCGGATGACTCATACGTAATAATCGTCATCGACAGCTGATCCAGATGCGTTGTACGTTGTTCTGAGGCGCACGCTCCCCCTCGATTAGACCACCTTCTCGTCGCACCCTTAAACGGAAGGGGGATGAAAAAGCGGTACAATGGAAAAAATACAGCAACCCCCCCGGCTTCAGAGAGCGATGACTAATTCATTAAGCTTCGAATTCAGCTTCATTTATTAACTCTAAATACTCCAAAACGTTCGCTCATATATTAAAATATGTATGTAAGTGTTTTCATGAGATTATTATATAATTTATATAGATTTATTGTTACTATATTATCTATATAATCTTATATTCACTTTTATAATTATTGCTATGTCAAGTTTATTATTATTATTAAATTATTTTATAATAATATTATAAATTAATTGCTTAATTTATTATATGTTTATTATATATTACACAATTTTTAATTTTATGCATATTATAACTTTTTCTAATTTTTAATAATTATTAATAAATTGTTGATCAATATTGAGAGATTTGTATTATAAAAAAAACGTATTCTGTATTCTGTATTCTCCTTTTCTATTATCTTCGATCCATATTATCTTTTCTGTAACTTTACAAATAGAATCGTACTTGAAAAACTCTTCGTCTTAAAATACAAGCTGTACTACGTAGTTTTAAAAGTTGAAAGAACTACAACTAGAAAGATATAACCGTGAAATAATTGAAATGTCGGCTAGAGAAACTGACACTACAAATGATACATTTGTTGCAATTTTGTTTTACATAATACATATTTTAATAAAATTAAACAATATGTATATTCTACTATTCTTGAATAGTAAAACGAATAGCTTTTGGCGATCGAAATCTTGTAATAAACTACTAGAAAGTGTTCGAATACAAAATACAATATTCCAAGATATGCGCGATCTTACAAACGAACGCAACGTCGTTCCGCTTCGTTCCTTTTAAGTCTTTATTCGAGCAATTTTTTAGCCTCTTTCCCGAGCGAAAGTCGAGCCGTAGCACGATGGAGGCACCTGAAGAGCGAACGCACCTGAAAGGGTTAAGGTCGCAGCGATAGGAAGATCTCGTAGCCTGTACAACTGACTCACATCTAAATATCCCGAAAGAGAATGAGAGACGCAACGGCGACAACGCAGGGGATACGTTATGCAATCGTGATTTTGACATATGGCCGTTCGTGCGCTTAGCCAGCGTAAACATGCCGTAGGGTCGATATACACGATGACTCATGCCGTCAACGTCGAAGTCAGTCGTCGTCGTCGTCGTCGTCGTCGTCGTCATCGTCGTCGTTGCCGTTGTAGTTGTCGTCTGAGAAAAATGCGATCGGGACCGACCGGGAGACCAGACGCGCACATTAGCCTCGCCAAAACGAGCCACACGATGCTTTGGTCTCGTATATAGGCGGCCGCGAATCGTTACTAATTATGTAATAACCAGACACGATGACAAGAGTGACGTGTCTATTGCTCGTTGTTGAATAACGAAGAAAGAAACGTCTGAGAATTATAAAAAAATAAAATTGTCTATATCTGTAATAAAAAAAATATATAAAATATTATAATTGTATTTCCCCTTCCCCCCCCCTCCCCTTTTTCTTTCCATCGCCATTTAATTTTATTTTATTATTGTGCCTTTAATCGATTCGATAAATTTTTAAAGAATATATATATCTTTAAACAATTATATTTATAATGAGTAATTATATCGATTTGCGATTCTCTGGATACGCGAAAATTAAAAATTATCTAAAAATATATAGATCTTAAATCTCTGTCTTTATATCGTTAGACTCTTACACGTTGATCCTTTGTTTTGAGCATCGTGACATGCTATATATTTATATCCTTCAACTTTGAAAATTTTATCGCTGAAGCGTTGACGATACCGTTATCGCGAAGCAACGGTTACGTCGCTTCTCAGAAAATCATGGCCATATTTAGCGATAAATACGCTAAATGTGGGGCTTAATATTTAATTCGGCACGATTAGCGTGTAAACTCTGGACAAATCTCCTCATAATGCTCCGCTATAATTCATCTCTCCCTGCGCGGCTTCGCGAAAACACGGCGAAAGCGCAGATCGCGGCGCGCAAAATCTGTCCGACTATTCGCGGCGTCATCTCCGACGTGAGTCACTCCTATGAATAGATCCCCACTTTTCGCCTTCATACGCGCCGACGACGAGCACACGATGCCGACGTCGTCGTCGTCGTCGTCGCCGTCGCAGCCACGCGATCCATTCGAACGGATCTCTTCGTCCGCGTTCCCTTCCTTTGAAGCCCTCCAAATCCTCAGTCCCTATTTTATTTCGCGACAAATTCCATTCAGGAAAATGAACGGGAATATGATTCACCGCCCTCAGTAATCTTCCTAATTTTCACATTTACGTAGCGTAGCATTTAGATCCACGATTCTATTGTAGATGAAGGTTGTATTTATCGTTATCCGCTCGAATCTAAATGTTATTACGTGACAACGCGACTTTAAATGTCAATTGAGATTTTCCGTCCAGAGACAACGTTTCCTTTGCTTTTTAATGGAATATGTTCTATTTAAGTCTAGTAGTTTGCATTTATATATATATATATATAAATAACCACTCGGATTTTTAAATTATGTAAAGGCTGTCTACGTCATTCTTAAATTCTCGCGAACAGTTTTTACGTCAGAAAGACGCGCACAGTATTTAAAACAAAATTATGCCAGTGCTGAGGAGAAAAAAGTGAAGTGGAAAATATGAAGTGAATAAAAGGACAACTGGAGAGAAAAAAAAATGTAAAATAATATTAAATCAATTACTTTCCTTCAGTAAATATTAGAGAAAATTATATTGTGCAAAAATACACAAGATAGTTATAGAATAATAAATTTAATTTTTTCCAATACTAAATTTTGTTTTTTTTAAATGAATTTTTTTAACCGTTCGTCTTCTTTCATTTCAGCACTCCATAATAATTGCTTTATTTTGCTGATTAATGGAAAAGGAGATTAATGATAAAAACATGAAATTGACGAGAACTACAGAAGACACTTCTACGAAATTTGATTTTAATAATAATATATCGTAAAAAAGGAAAAAAATGAAAGACTAGAGAGAGTTAATAGTATATAATATATAAAACGCAAAAATGGTAGCGGAGAATGATCGACGTAAAAGTTTCGACGCGCGATTGGCGGGCCGGCAGAAATATCGCGCTCGCATCATCGTTATTTCCGAAAACCAGAGACTCGACTCCCACGTCAAGGACCGGATAGACGACAAACAGTACGCCGTTTCGCGGCCGCTTCTCGCTTTTGTAAACAAATATCGCGCTATAAGAAAAAATTATGAGGGAGAGGCCAATGAAGATTGATCGTCAGCAGTGATTGGCGTATAGAAAACATCGTGGTGATTTGTCATAACTTTATAGACCTCATTCTGATCAAAGAGTCATTGTTTCGCTAAATCTCAAAACTTTTAGATTATTTCTAAATTATTTATGTTATATCCTCCTCTAATAAATCAATTTACCAATTCTACTTATCGTATTATCTTATATATTAACAGATTTGAACCATAAAACTTTAACTCTATGTATCTCCAAAGAACAATACTCAATATCTATCACTGCGTATCTCTAAATAATCATCACGCGGTATCAACTGAAAAATTTGTCTAAGACGTATTGCTAATATGTGTGGGTCATCCGTGCGTAGGATATCTTCGGATACCATTATCTTGCCACTATCAGTTGTACTATATTTGATAGCACAAGAATCGTACCTAGCTAACAACTTAAATTACAGCCAATGTAGTAATAATTATATACAGAAATAACTAATTTTCCATTCAAATATTCAGTTCCGTTTTGCAATTTGCTTTCGGATAAGATAACATAAAAGTTTATATAAATACATTCAGTTTCTTTTAAAAACTTTTGTTCTTCAATGGAGAAACTTGGTGCGAAAAAAATAATCGAGATTATTTGAGCACATTTTCATTTGTATAACAAATTTATAAATGAGCACATTAATCAAAGGTGTGCGAAAACAATCAAAGAGTGCTCACCGATCAGCACAGCCGGCTCCCGATCGTCGTCCACGAGTGCAGCAAGTACCAGGAATAATGGATTCTGAGCGGTCAGATGTTCCAGATCGTCGGTACTTTCGTCGTACACTATGACTTCCTTGAACTGTCTTTTTCTGAGCAGCTCTTTGCCTTCGCGAGCGGATGCGAGATCAGCGAGGGTGGCCTTTCCCAGCTGAAGTCTGCGTCGGTTGAAGCGATCCGAACAAGTGACGTTGATGGCACCGCGTACGTGATTGACATTGTATAATGTAAATGGTCTGCAATCCAGAATCACTGGCGGAACGGCGGAGGGTCGCTCAAGATGCACAAGACGTTGGGCAAGGTCGTCTGCGGTGATGACGCGAATCTTGCTTAGCACTAATTGGCGATGAAGGCCGTTCTCGGAGCAGGGGCTGGTAGGCAGGCTGGCAGTCTCCAGTTTGCAGCGCTTCGTAGTCACCGGTAGATGCTGATGATGGTGAAAATGGTGGTGATGATGATGGTGATGGTAATGGAGATGATGGAAGCCACGACGATGGACGTCGTCGTCCTCGTCGCCGTTCACCTCCTCGTTGATCACGATCGAAGGCGGTTCGGTGGAATTGTTGTTGCTATTGTTGTTATTAATGATCGACGAAGCAGTCGTTGGGGCTGGGAAGGCGCAGGGATTCGGTCCTGGCTCGCTCAGGCTGCGGTTCAGCACGAGCTTTAGATTGGCCCGAGGCCGACCAGCCGATACTGGCTCGCAGCATAGCAAGGTAGACATCGAGGAGGACGATGGAATTCGGTCTTGAGGCCGATGATCGTGCTGATTGTGTCCGCAGTGATGATGGTGGTGATGGTGGTGGTGATTGTTGGAGTTCACGTCGATAGTGCTTACGTCGTGGCACGGTCCTGCGGTCGGTGCTGAAACGTCAACGATCGAGATATGTCAGCAATTTTTTTCATTCTTTTCTCCTTACGTCAGTTGATACGGTAGAAGCTCCATATTCACGCATTCCTTAATCGCGTATTTTTTGCGGTTTGCCATTGGTTTCCACAAATTCGTATATTTGCAAAGAAATATTAAAACAAACGGATAAAGAAAAAATTATATTTGGTCGTTAATTAATTTTAAAAATCGTGCAGTTTTTATGTTACAGCAAAATGAAAAAATATAAAGAAAAAAATCTTTTTATTTCTCTTCGTTATAATAAGTTAATTGGACCCTCTATATGGCCTACCTAAGCTTTGTAACTTTATTCTAATTTTTTGCTGAATCAAAATTGAAAACTAATGCAAAATCAGATTCAAAAGGAGAAATATTTCTGAACATTAAAAAATGTGAAACATTTTTAAATATACATGAGTGAGATGAAGATTAAAAAAAAATAGTATCGGATATAAATATTGTATACCATTTTGATCAAAATTGTTCTCTTTGCCATAAAAAAAGTGTTCGAGAAATGGAAAATATAATGATCCAATAGTACTTTTATTTATTAAAATTATTTATTAAAAATTTATTAACATATTGGCATGTAAAAATACACCAAAAAAAAACTTATTTCCGAACAATTGACTTATCCACTTATTTACTTATCTCCACAATGTTTAATATGTGAATTATAATCAATAGTTTAGAATAATAAGTATACAAAAAATGTTACAATACAGAGCTATAATAATATTAACTACAAAAATTAATAACCATCTCTAAGTAGTTATAGAAAGCAATTACTTACTTACGAAATGTTACGTTACAACGTTTTGCATTTTGCTTTATTGATAATCACAGAATAAACAATTTGAGCAATAAACTGATCAATCAAGTCAAACGGACAGTCTTGCTAATGCTGTTAAATTCATTATGTAATTACTCACAAACAGCGAGTAGATTATACTTAGTGTTAGGCCATATAAAGTCCAATTACGTTATTTTTACCAGCTTAATTTTCTTTCACGTTTCCTTTTCCTGTATTCGCAATTTATAATTCACAATAATTTTGTAAAATTTCTAATGCTTCTTAGACTTTGAATTATTTATATTTCTACATTGGAATCCAGAAAGTTCTGTTTTTTTATAACTTGCTAAAAATCAGTAATCTTATCTTGGTTGCAAATACTTAAAACATAAGAAGGATGGTAATTGAATAAAATTGATAAATAAGTATAAAGTCCAGTATGCCTTCGAATTTAGAGTCTTCTAATTTCTATGCAAGACAATATTTAAATAATTGAATATCTCCATGTTTGTATTTCAAGTATAGATTGCCATGTCTTCGAATTTTTGTATCCTTGCGTTCTTTTAGTCAATTACAATTCTAATTTGGCAGTTGGATGTCGACCAATGTCCCAAGCGTTACGAAAGATCTGTTGTAAGCGACGATGTACTAACTTAGAAATTACGTGATACACCCGGGATTCGCTAGCATGCGATTTGTTTGTTTTTATAAATAACGCCGCGTACTTTACCCGCGTGTCGCTTCGTCTTAAATTCCTAGATCCTTGGACTTTGTTATTCACAAATTTCTGTTTGGACATCTTTTTCATAACTTTTAAAATCTACATATCAAAAGTAATCATAAACAAAAAGAATGTATCCATTATAAGTTGCTACGTCATTTAAATCTAAAGAGGAATCCTAATTCTTTCTGAATTCTCAATCTTTAAATTTCGAAAATGTTATATTGTGGATTCAATGGATGAGATTACATTTGTATTTTGTTTTCACGTTCATGTGATGTTTACTTTTTAAATAAAATTGAATCTTTTCGTTAAATTTTAGAATTTTCATTAAAATTCTGAAATGTTAATAGAATTAGATCGAATTAAATGACTTGGTCAGAATCAATAGCTGATTAAACGGGAAATCATCGTTTACTCTTTCTCTCCTCCCCCCCTCCCTCTCTCTCTATATTTTACTTATACAGTTTTTAGATATTATTTCTTTAATATTGAGATTTATCGATGTATACTCAATTCATTGTATTTTGTATTGATCTTAGCGCTTGAGGGGACTTGTTCCAGAGCGCATAATAAATGCTGTTTCTCTCTCTCTTCTTCTCTTCCTCTCTCTTTCTCTCTCTCTCTCTCTCTCTCTCTCTCTCCCCTTCTCTTCTCTCTCTTGCCCGACCACTCTCTTCCCACTTCTCTTCCGCCATCGAAGTTTCTCTCCGGCCCCGAGAAGTCTTCGAGTTCGTTCTTTCGTATGAGTAAACGCTGTGGAATTCGATGCTTCGAGCGGCAAGTGGGACCCCGCGACTAGCGATGGGCCCGATACTCTCACAGTACCTATCGATATCTCTCGCAAACGCGGTCGTACAAAGAGGCATTATCAAACGACCCGAGAAAGTCGCCAAAGAGATACTCGCGAAAAATCATTGACGAAAAATATTTTAATTTGCATAAAATCAATATATGGATACTTTCTAGGAAAAAAAAGACTTGAACATCGTAATATTATTTTTTCACAGACGCACATAAAGTGTGCATAAAATTATTTAATAATAATAAGATTATGAAAAATATTTCATTTCATATATTTTTAACAAAAAATTTCAATAGAGATATAACTGTAGCGTTATTTATAAATAAATTAAAAACTTATGAATTAAAAGCTTTAAATTCATTGAATAAATAATTTCATTTTCAAATTATTTCAATAAGAGGAAAATATATTAAAAACTCAATATATATGTACTTCTGTTAATTATTTCTATCGTTTGTAAAAATTTTTACTGTATACTTCTTGTTATTATATGCGTTATAAGCCGTGTAAAAAATATTCCTGTTATTTATTAACGAAAAATAACGGAAAAAATATTTAAATTTTCTCCTAGTTTACTATGGATTTTTCTTCTAAAAATTAAAAAATTAACAATATAATATTGTGTATTATAGGATCGTATATGTAATAACAAATTAAAAAATTAAGCTTTAAAAAACAAGTCTTAATTATATTTTTAATATACAAATCGCAAAATATAATGAGCGCGCTTACGCTAAAGGAAAGTTCGCCTCGCATTTTTTGAAGAGTCCGTCATTAAGAACTAATGCGATATTCATGGAACGGGTTGCGGCGTAAATAAAGTAATTTATTGTCATGCTGACTAAAATAAAGATAAAGAGATATTTGTTTGGAACTATCGCTACTCGCAACCTGACCGGAGCATTCAGCCTGCGGACAGGTGTAACACCGACACCTGCCATCGTACGGAACACGTCGCTCTGCATTCTCTCATTCACTCGAAAAAAAAAAATAATTTCTCCGGATATTTATCTGGAATCTTTTATATTCATCTCATTATTTATTCTTCATAATCGCAATAT
>NW_017305569.1:960356-970914 GCF_001594115.1 Trachymyrmex septentrionalis | reverse complement strand
AGGATTTAAAAATGCAGAAATTAAAAAAGTTTAAGAGTACATGAATTTGAAAATTTAAACTCAAAATATAATCCAATATCTCAGAACGTTCTAACATCTATTTCGACTGCCAGCTATGGATATAAAAACCCGTCACTTAAAAGACTCAGTAATTTAAAAATATATCTAAAAAATTTTAATTTTAATTTACATTTTAATTTAAAAAATAGTGGACCACACAAGCATGTCGATTAGATTTCTCATTTACATCACTATTATATTCCTGATTTACATTCGGTAGCAATTAACTGACACAACTAATTAAAACTTCCGGTTCATTTGCAAACAATTAAAAATACAATTATTCTAGTTACATATTTTTTATGCCTAGCATGAAATGTAATTTTATATTATCTAGAATTTTCTAGCATTTAAAATAACTTATTTTAATTAGATACCAAAAGACTATAGAAGCAGTAAAATTCAAATAGCACAGATAACGATTGCAGTTAAATTTACAAAAAGAAATAGAATTTTTTTAACAATTTTTATAGAACAGAATTGTTTTTTACTGAAAGTATCTTAAAATTCGGGAAAACTATGCTCATCACAAAACTCATAAACATGCATCGAAATCAAATATAAAAAATTTATAAAAGTCCTACAAAAAGTTCAAGATCCAAAGATCTAAAAGTTGAAGTATCGAAAAAAGCCAATTTCCCGCTTTTAAAGTTTCATATTATTACTAAAAAAGCATTTATATTATACAAGGGCAATGTTTATAGAGACTTGTGGAAAGTATCCGAAGATACAGCTCAATTAAACGCCTACGTAGAAATAGAACAATCTAAAGCTCGAGGCATCCCAAGTGTTTTAATTCCCGACTTACGCATCCAAGGCATTACAAATACGAAAGATACAAACGCATTTCAATTGCAGAACCTCGATATACAAATTCAGGAAATCAAAATGCAAGAAATACATGCATCCCAATCGAAAACCTGCGTCATCTAGGTGACTGAAAAACTCGAAGAATCACGATTACACACCTTGCATCTACATATCCAGAAATCGAGAAGTCCGATGGCTAGAAATCCAGCGACAGTGCTCCCCAAGCGTCCTAGTTCCTGGTTCCACCAGTTCTTGAACGGTTCGAGAACGGAAGAGACCCGTGGAATATTATATTCGAAAGAACAGCCCCCGGGTTACGCACTCCCGGACACGGTACCATCCGCGAGTGTGCGATCTTATCGAGGATTAAGGAACCGGGAGAGAAGAGGGAGGATAAGAAAGGGTGGAACGTGGTGAGACAGACCGTCGGGCTGACTGACGTCACGAGTCTCAAGAGAGCGCGATCGCGCGGACCCGGGGGGCCCCGCGATGCTCACGTCGGGCCAACATGTTCCCTACGGGAACGGCGAATGCGCGAGGTGTACCAACACGGGAGATCTACAGCAGTGGGAGCGCGATCAATGCGGGATTCCCTGCCAACACGGCCGGCGAGTGAAGACTGAGGAGGAGAAGCCTGGCTCACCGCTAAAACGCGGCGACGACGGCAACGACGACGACGACGACGAGTTCGCCGGCGACGAGGAGAGCGGAGAACATTCGAGGAGAGTGGAGAACGCTGCCGACGCGGCCGCGCGGCGCGACGGAGGACGGGGGTCACCGCCGGAGCTCTGCGCAGGAGCGTAATTTAACCCCTCGCACCAAACCGAACGCACATCGTAATACGTGTTTTAACCTTTAAAGCGCTCGTTTTTTTTTCTCGGAGAAAAAAAATCAATATTACAAATACGATATATTTCGTAAGAAAGTAATGTAAAATACAATCTTATCAGTATTACTTTCGTTCACTGTTATTACAGAGGCGTCGCGCGTCTGTTTCGAGATTTCCGCGAGAAGAAAGCTCGCAAAAAATTCCATTTTTTGCTCAACAAGAAAAATCATTTACGTAAAATTCACAGAAGTACCACTGTTACAAAAATTCATAACATTCTATGAAACATGAAAAATAATATACTTAAAAAAATGTTTCCAAACTAACATTCGTCATTTATACTTGTTTTCTTATTCCATTGAATTTCCGTATTGAAAGTGTGAGCAATGGCGCTGTCTGGTTTCCTTTAGGGAAGAAACTTTTTTAAAAACTTTTGATGGAAAATACTTGTTAATTTTCACAAAATTTTGCCATTGTAAGTTGATATTTCTTCGTATATATATCCATGAGAACTAAAAATTCATTTGTAAAGTTTTTATATAAATCTTCAATCAATTCCGTCACTTAAATCTATAGTAAATAAAATTCTGATCGAGTATTAAAGTTATTTGGGAAACGTATTATTACAATATATCAATGTATTATTTGTATTCAAGTAATGCACTCGTAAAAGATGTAAAGTACAAAATTTGATTTTAATTGAAGTTTCATTTCACAATTTCAATCGTGTTTTTATTCCGCCTTTAATTTCAAATTTAATTCTTATTGTAAAAATACCTTTGTATAAATTTTAAATTTAAACCTGATTTTTTCATCAAATCTATCGGCAATTTTACTTTTATTTATATTTCCATCTGTATTTAAACTTAATTTTGATTTTATCGTTAATTTCCAATATAATCTTCACATTTTAATATATTTCACAACTGACTCTCAGATTATCTATAACATCCTTACATCCTGTAAATGTAGCATCCTCGCAAATTTTCGAGTTTCAAGCTTCTCGCAGAACGCGCCACGTATTCCGTAAAAGTTTCCTCGTATCTTCGAGAACCGCTCAATCCAGATTCTTCCGACTCATATAATATGCACTCATATGCAATATTGACTATCGGCAATAACAAAAAAAAAAAAAAAAAGGAAGTTCTGCGCCATCGTGCGTGCAACGCGCGCGCGATGACTCATCCGTCGACGGCGCAAGCACACGCGCTTTACGTGTGTGCACACACGCACGTACTGTATACACTTGTATGTACGTTCACGACCGGTGTCTCGAGATATACATTACGCCACAGCGACACTGCCGTACCGAGAAAAGAGTTGCTGGCGCACACTCGATCGATGTCAGTCTCGGTATTTCGAATATTAATAGTATCACTAAGATCGCGCGTGAGAACTATAGCAATGAAGCGTGTAAAGGGGCTTCCATTGATCGATAATATTAATCACCATCTTGAATATTAATATCGAATAGTCTCACAGGGTTCTTTACCGCGTCACTATTTCTCTATTTCTGGTGATTCCTCGTGTCTTTTTTTTTTTACCAACTTTTCGATATTCAGCTCAAAAAAAGCACACAGTCCTTTTCACTTTGATTTGATTTTCTCTAACTAACGTGCAGTTACAAACAAGAAAGTTGAGGGATTTCCGTACAAGGAGAGACGGAAAAGTTGTTCAAGCAGACGTGATTAAAGAGAATTTCTTCTCAGGTAATTTCGTATCAGAATTTATATTGTGCATTGTGTTTGCTCAGTGACAATTGGTGCACAGGCTTGCGCAAATAAGTGATATGATCTACAGTGATGTGTCGTCAAGAAAAGATTTTAAATTTAAAAATCAATTAAATTTAGAGAGAAATATGATAGATACTACAAATTCAAAATAAATCTTTATTTCGAATCCCGCGGAGAATTTCAGGATTCAATAAAAATTGGAGTATTTCAAATATTTCTTGATATAATTTTTTTGTCATCTGTTATATGTGTCACACATGTCAAATTAAACATTAAAAAAAAATCACGCACAAAACATTTTCAAGTCTTCTTTTAATTAGTTACAAGCCAAAATTAGCACAAAGGTGATCAATGTCAATTTCGTGCTCTTCGATAAAAAAAAAAGTAACTATAGAAAATATCAAAGTAAACTAGAAAGATAAAAAAAACTGTTTAAATACGGAGAACGATCTAAAAGTATTATAGGACTGATATATGAATAATTACGAATAGTGTAAAGAAGTAGCTTACTTTACCGTGCACAGTTTCTCGGTTTCGCTCAATAAATGTGGATCAATTATTCGTCAATTATGTACTTCGGATAATCAACATTGCGTAGCACTTGTTTACGTTAATCAACCGCGCGTTATTTCGGTACGCGCGATAATTTTGTCATACAAACACACAACTTTTTCGTATGTTGTGTATGTGCAAGTTGATAAAAAGCTCAAGAGCATAATTAACACATGCGTATTGTTTTCTCAGGTAAATCCGCGACAAATTGCATTTATCTAATAGCTATTTAACTTTTTTTTCTGCTGCCTCACATAGACGTGCGCTCGATCTTTTCTAATGAGAGAATGGAGCGTCGGATGTCTGTTTAACGTAATTAAATCGGTGTGCTCTCTTAGAGATTCCCATTAATCTGACCAAGAGAGAGATAAGATTGCTAGCGTTATGATGGCATTGACGCTTTCGTACTCGCATGATAACTGTTTCTGAAAATTTAATCGCCTATTCCACGACGCCTATGCAATGCTCTCTCTATCTCTCTCCCTTCCTCCCACTCTCTTTCTCTCTCTTAAAAAAAAAAAATATATATATACTCCTAAATAAACGATGAAATCACTTTGATTAATTTCTGACGCAAATTCGTATCTCGTTATTTATGTTCTTTTCTCACAACCATTCATTTGACGTCACGTTACAATTAAAAAAATTCACAAAATCATCTAGAAGATTTATAATAGTGTTGTAACTTATATTTCTAAAAATATAAAATTTGATGTTTCATATCATTTTGAGTGAGGCAGCTTTGAAGGATTTCAAAATGAAAAATTACACGAATGTACAAAATGATAATTCTCAGAAAATATAAAAGAACTCCAAAGACTTATAAATATAAAAAAAATTTCCCTTTTTGAAAATGCAAGATTTAACGATCATAGAGTTTGAAAATTTGGCGAAATAGAGATCGGGAAATTTAATTTGAGAATTTAATGACTCAAGAATCTAGGAAACCCAAGAAAATCCAGAAATTTAAGGATCCAACCCTCCCCGGAAAGTTCCGCGCATGCAAGCACGTAGCTTGTGTTCGTGCGTATATTCATCTACTCCGTCCACCAAAGATAGAGTCTGACATCATACACACGGGCATCAGTCGGGTCGAACGAGTGATAAACATATGTACTCGCACACACGGTGTCCTCGTATGCGGAAGATTCCAGTTTATCACTTGCTACAACTGCCTTGATCGATCGATGCACCCACCGATGCCGCAGGGCGTGTGATTCTGCTCTTTCTCTTATTTCTCTTCATATCTGAACGATTGTGTTTGCTACGCGCTTCCACTGACATGCTGAGTGAACACAAATTTTTAGTGTTATAACTATAAAAATGTAACTAAACTGTAGTGCTGAAAATTTTGGCGCGTATCTTACTCGTTAATCTTTTTGCGATTTCTTAGACGAGAGAGCGAGATGACATTGACGACAAGCACGTAAACAGTTTGGTAACTGCAAACGTTCTCTCGAAAATAACATTCGCGTAGATCCAAAGATCTACAGACAAGAAAGACTTTCAAAGATATAAAGACACTGATATGAAGACCGAATATTTTGCCTTTGAAATTCGAAGACTTATTACGATCTCAAAAAAAGCGGCGATATATTCAACGATGAATAACGTTAATTAGGAATTGCTCCGACAGTCGTATCAGTTATCTCGAGTCATATTAATAAAAATGAAAAAATAAGCGAAACAGTGCCTTGGAACGGTTGATTTTTCCTCAATGAAACTATTGTAGTCAGATAAAACAGACTTGCGAAGCGTGCTCTACAAATCTTATCATTAAATCAACACATATTATATTCTTTATGACGTAAAACTATAAAAAAAAGATAAAACAATTTCAAGATATATGTTGTATAACTTTTATGTGTTTTTGATAAAAGTATAACTTTCTGAGTTTTCTCTCATTTTTTTTGTAGTCTCTTTGACGTATCTCACAAGCCTTCTCCGTCGAGATGCGATGCTCTCGTTAGTTCTCGAGAGAAAGTTTAATTGTTTCAATTGTGTTGATTGTTTATTTAGGTAATGATTATGCCAGCAAACGTAAAAGTTAAATGCCCTGATTTCTTGACTTTTTTCGAGTCTTGAGTGCGTATTGCCTCGAGGGTTTATTGTTTGCCGAGAATAATGACGCTTTACACGAGCTCGGATACGGCAGCTTTAATAGTAACACGTAACACCCGCTGCTGTTGCTGATAAAGCGCCTTTGTACATACTATATCGGTAGAGACGTCACGAAATCAGCCTGATAAAATATTCGTTCAAGTACGATATATAAGATAATATACGCGCAATATAATCTGTCACGCAATTGATAGCTTGATAGCGTCGAAGTAATATGCGATTTTCGAGAATGTCCTTTTCTCGATCTTTCGTTAAATGATTTAATTTAATTTCATATACCTAAGCAGAATTATAATTAAGTGTTGCTTTGATTCAATTGATGTGTCACTGTAATCGGCAGATTGAGATAATTAAAAAACGCTCCTAAGAAAACAGCGAATGTTATTTATGTACATATGCGCATGTATGCGCATATATGCGCATAATATATCTAGTTATTCAGACATACGTATTTACACAATAATGTTCAGGCAATGACGCTTTTTTCATGAGAGTTCGACAAAATTTTAAATAATTCAAAAAAAGTTTGTAATTTTTTTCTGCTAAAAAAAATGATAACGCCGAGAAGTTTTGATAAAAAGATTAAATAAAATTTTTATTAAATTTTATATTTGGTGATTTAATATTTTCTTTATGATACGCTCTTTAAAAATGTTATCAATTTTTTTTGTAAAAATGCAAGTCATTCTTCAAGGAAAATCATGATTCAATAATAGCAAGAACTGATTTATCTCGCTAAAATACAATTATTTCTTTGAATGATATGATTTTACATTTTTTTAGTCAAAATATGAAACATTTAATATTTTTAATTTCTAATATCTACTTTACGAAATTAATTTTAAATATTATAATATTTCAAGCTCTTTCACATTTTGAAAAAATTAATATTCAATTAAAATATTGTAAGCTTTTAATATTTTTGATAAAACTAAAAAATAGAAAAGTATAAGGATCTAAAAATATAAGTACTTTACACGCCAGCAAAATTTTAAGAATTCACATAAAAACTCACAATCAAATGAATAAAAACGCAATCAAATATTTAAAGGTTCGGGATCCGAAGAATACAAGGATACTAGCATTCGAAGATTTAAAAATTTTTTAAATAGTTAACATATAAAATTCTTAGAAATTGGATATTTTGTTAAATTAAAAAAATTGAGAATTATAAACTATAGGGTAACTCCGGCAAATACGCCGCACTGGGATTTACACCGTAGAAGTCAGAAAAAATAGAAGGAGGAGCTAATTTTCCCACAACTACTCTGTTATATGCCTTTATGTTATACTAATATTGTGTTATAATTTCAGTTTCTTACTGTCAATATTAATAAAATTATTGAATTGATTTGTCACTGTAATAAGTAGCGTCATCATAAATTATAATCTACATAAAATAATTACTGTAGAGTGCGTAAAAGACTTAGGTGGTTATTTCGTAATACATAAATGTAGAGGAATAATAAAGCATGTTGTACAGCAAAATACAAGTGCTTTGCTCTTGTATTCTTTGTTTAGCTTGTTGTCTTGTATATCCTATTTGTTTGGGATATACAGCATTTTTAGCAGACAGGATTTAAAAAAAAAGTATATAAAGTACTCAGAGTAGATTTAGTGTACTAAATGCAATAAACACATTACATGAAATATGTACCTCATGTAACATATGTAGGAAGAATATAATTATTATCTATTACTTCATATACATACTTATCATTCTTATTCCTTAATAAAATTTTGTAAACATATTTTATAAATCATTGTGTCATTTTATGTCTTATTTATAAGCATCATTTGTAAATTTGTTTATGAACTATATTCTCCTCCCTCTATGAATAGTCATATATCTCACTCCTATGGGATATACGGCAGAAATGCAGGGATTTCAAAAACCCTGTATTTTTTTTAACACGAAAAATAAGTATTTCGGATTATAATATTTTTTTCATAGTAGTAGATAGTACAAAATTTTTATTAATATAATTCATTTATCTTAAAAATAATACTTAATAAATTAAGTTTTTGTTAGGTGCGGCGTATACCGGAGTTACCCTAATGGTTGCGTTGAACAGAAAAAGCAGCTTTGCAATTTGCTATTGTAAGATTTTTTAATATAATTAGTTCATGTCCTTAGTTTCTCGTTAAATTTAAATGTATAAATCAATCATATTATAGAATCTTATAATAATAACAAAACTGTTTTTTTTCTGTTAAATGCAACTAATCGATGCAGATTTGATAAAAAAAACACGACTCACCATCAATGGGTCGAAATCGAAATCTCTTTAACCTCGGTAATGTCGCAGGAGAGCAAACTCTCGTTAGAACCGGCATCTTACTAATTTCTTCAGATGATGATCGGCCAGAAATTCCGTTCGAGGACGATTTCAGCTCCAAAACGGCTGCACGCTTCGGTGATCTCTCTGTGCCACTGGCCTCTGTGAAATGAAAAAAGAAACGTGAAGCCACGTATATGCATTCTTTGTTTAAGTTGACTGACTGCGTGCAATCTCCTGACGTGGACGATGGTGCGTCATCATTCGGTGTCATCGTGTGTGTCATTGCTCCAGTATGCGAATTGCAAAACTTTATGTGATATTACTTAGTGTGACAGCACTTTTTTTAATAACTATGTCGATATCGTTGCACAATCTCTATATTTTCACATGAGCAAACAAGCCGAATCTGTATACTTCCTGTATACATTTACATACCATCCACTATCAGATTCTTTCACTGAATAAAACATTATTTATATCTGAATTTTAAAAGCCATTGCGACATCTTTTGATTTTAATCAGAAGAATACTGTAAAATATTGTAACTTAGAGACACACTGTTTTCTATAAATAGATTATTAATATACAATAAAAATTTTTTGATGCTGCATAATTAAAATATATAAAAGTATCCAAAGAAATTTCAAAATTTTCAAAAAATTTCATCAATACTTTTTTTCTACAATTTTATAAATTGCATTGTTTTAAATAAAAATGTTATTCTTTTTAAATTTATCAAATTATTGTTTTAGACTATAACATAACAGTGCATAATACGTTGTAATTCTCAATTTTATTTCTTATCTATTTAAAGTTTATTTTTTTTTCTTAATTGTCTTTACTTTGAATCATACATTTTTACGATACATGTACTATGTAGTATACATAACCAATAAATGTCAACTATCAATACAAAACTCATCAGTGGCCTGAGATTGCAGCTCCGAGTCATATGATTAATGATCAAGAAAATCCAACATTTGCGAAATATCTTGGCCTTTCTTTTAAAATGGTGATCTTCTTTATGTGAAAAAATGCTTGCATCGACTAAAATAATAAAAGGTAAAATAATAAAAAATAAAAGGTTTTTAAATAACATTAATAAAAACATTAATAGAAAAAAATAGTGACTAAACAATAATCTATTCTTGATTTTCAATATGAGATGCAGCTATCAAATTTTTTTCTAAAAAAAGAGACAAACTAAATGTAATTTTTTTACAAATAATAAGAATAAATATATACTTTTAATAAAAATCCTATCAACTTCAATGAATTTCTATATAATAATAAAAGTTATATTTGTCGGTGTTAATTACAATATGACTTACAACTATATTAAATTTGAAACAAAAGAGACAAACTAAATGTAGTCTTTAATTATAAATGACAAAGAAATTTGTATTAATATAAAAATCTTATCAACTTCAATAAATTTCCATATAATAAATGTTTATCAATGTTAATTACAAAGTTGTATACAAGTATAGATCTTAATGGATTATCTATTAATTTAAAATAATCAATAATTAAATTTAAAAAACAATAAAGAAAATAAGTTAATAATCTTATTATACTAACAATGTCTTTATACAAATTATGTAAAAAAAAATTAGGCTTTTACTATCTAAATTATTTTTGGGAATTTAAAAAATGTTACACGCAATATTATAAGTAAAATTAATTAAAGTATTATAAGCAGTATTATAATTTAAATTAATTATTATAAGTAAAATTAAATTTGTTATTAATTTTAGTATTGTAATAATTAATAAACGAAATAAGTAATAAACGAAAAGAGAAGAAAGCAATAAAATGTATTTATACCACTTTGCAAGATTTATATTTTGTAAACAACTGCCCACTCTTCACACATTATTTTGATTTGCAAAAGTCAAACAATCACTAATTCAACCGGCACATAAAAAAAGTCGTTTACCCGAATTCTATTCACAATTGTGCCACAGAAACTTTTTTTTATTAACAAACAGCATCTTATAAAACCCAATTAGACTATTTGGATTATTAAAATAAAAAGATATATTAGGTTAAGTAAAAAGTCATCGCGTATTTTTTAGCTCAAAGTTGTATATACAATATCTTCGTCAATAATGAATGAAATTCAAATTTAAAAAAAGGGCTTTAAAGCTTGAAATCTCTACTTTTAAAAG
>NW_017305569.1:954818-960256 GCF_001594115.1 Trachymyrmex septentrionalis | reverse complement strand
ATATATATATATATATATATATATATATATATATATATATATATATATATATATATATATATATATATATATATATATATATATATATATATATATATATATATATATATATATATATATATATATATATATATATATATATATATATATATATATATATATATATATATATATATATATATATATATATATATATATATATATATATATATATATATATATATATATATATATATATATATATATATATATATATATATATATATATATATATATATATATATATATATATATATATATATATATATATATTAGACAAATCGTTCATAACGCAAATCCAGTTTTCAACAGCATTAGCTGCAAATCTAATTTTAGGGGTGAAAATCCACGATGAAGATCAATAAGCGATACCTGTCATTGTCAAAGTGTCGTGTCACTTACCCGGCGACAGCGATCTCTTGACAGGCGACGATCTCGCGGCGCGATGGCTTGTCGTTGACTGTGCCGTGCTGTCGTGGCTGACCGTCGATATCTTGGCGCTCATCCTCGCCACGAGGCCACCGGGCCCGACAGTTCCGGTGATCCTGACTCACGTACCAGGAAGTTTAATCCGGAGGACGACGTAGGAGCATGTCGGCTCGTCGAGTCACGGAGTGACGGATCGCCGCTTCTCAGGTTCCCGTGATTGTTCACGCTGACCTGTAAAAACATCCATCATCAACATTCGTTGAATGGACGCGGTAATGAGGACTCTGTCCTCATCCAGAGAAAAGAGTATTTCTTCGATTAAAAAAAAAACTTATTTGAATGAAAGAAATTGGTGTATTGCTATACGGTCAAAGAAAAGCTTCTTTTATTTATTAACGTTATTTGTTGAAATCGAGTAAATTTTTATTTTCCTCAAAGGTATTTTCACTTCAACTTGAAAAAATTAACGAAAGAAATTTTTTTTTCAAGAAAGATTTTTTTTCAATTTAAACGTAACTTTTCTAGTTAACCGTTAACACTACTTTCACTATTCGAAATAAGTGATTAAATTGATCAGTATTAAATTTCTATAAAGGCTGTCAGTAATAAAATACAGACGGAGGAAAACTAAGAAAACGATGAAGTATTCATTCGACAAACGAAAAAAATTTCTAAGATCCGAATTCATAGTCGTTCTTCAAATCCCAAGTTTGATCTCCAATATCAAAACTCAGATTTCAATCTCGAATTTTTACTTAAAATTCAATGCTATCAAACCTAAATTTCAATGCTATCCAATGATCATCAAATTCAGTTCTTCATGACTGTTCGTGACTGAGCGAGAAATGCGAAAATCATGGCGAGAATCATAATAGATCAGAATCAGATGGATTGGTGGATTCTGATTCCACTATGGCGAGAATGAAATAAAGTGTGATGGGATTACATAGTATAATGGGCTAAAAATCCATTTAGAGATTTTTAAGAAAGTGTGAGGTGAAGAATTAAAATATTTATAATATATTTATAATATTTATAATAAGATTAAGTAATGATATTTTAGAGGTACAAATAATGAACTTTTTAAAAAATGTCCACTTCAATGTTGATTGAATGCATCGTGAATAGGAGTTAACATTGCATTAAATGAAGATAGATAAAAATTTTTATATAATTGTATTATATAATTTAAAAATTATTACCTTTTTCAGAGATAGCCACTTAAACCTAGTACGTTCTGATGTAAATGTGGCCTATCTTTCAAGACTTGCTCGCAGTATTCCCTAACTTAAATTACGTTCACGTAGGCCCGCGATTAAATTTATTAGTGCAAGCTGACAACCTCGACTTAACTTTCCGTCAACGATACGCTCGGAACGGACATATCGGAAATAATCAAGTCTTACTCATGTCTTTAAGAATTCTGATTCCTGCTGATATTATTATACTTGTTGAATATGGATTTCAGGATTAAAGTTATGTCTTAAGTGCTTAAATAATTCTATGTGAATTTATATCTAGCACAACTCATCGGCTCGCGTAAAGGAACATGGTATAGAGTCTTACATCATGTCTTAATACCGAGATACTACCGTGTCGCATATCACATATGCGGTCATTTAAACTGCATGCCGAATTGATTTTTCGGACTTGGAAATGCAATTAAACTACCATAGTAATGTCACAAATTAAATTGACAAGTAATTTAATAATTTCATGCTCAATGGGCATCTTTTAGAACAGGCCTGTCTTATCAATAATTTACAATTCCCGAAATTTTATCCATATTGAATTTTTTTATAATTTTCCGTAACTACAAAAATTGCAAGTGTTCACTACAATATTTATAAATAATATTTAAAAAACTTATTGGACCGTGAATTATATGTGAATACACAAAAATTATTAGAATATTTATTTATTAATTTTATTAAATAAATATCACACAACACCTAGTGACTTTTGTATTTTTTATCTCACTCTCAAATACAATCGATCTCCAGATCTGAGCTACACGTTGTTTTCTCGTTATTCGCGGACTGCGCACTTATAATGATCATATTCCAAGAAATTTAACCCTTCAACTCCTCCAAGTATGACTACAATGAGAGGCCGGAAACCTTGAAGGATTGAGAATAAACAAATGCAAAAGCTTATCCCTATCTCCGCCATTCTTATGCAGTCATTCCTCTTCGTGACCTTTCGCGTCTCGTTTGAGTTATCGAAAAAAAAAATCGTGAATAAAGAGGAGGGACGAAAGAGAAGAGCATTGACTTCAACGGAGGAGCCTTGAGGAAGACGGAACAGGAACTCAAGGAAACCAAGGCGATCCAGAATTTCTCGTTTGTCCATTCTGGCGACTCGATCTGAGGGGCGCCCTGGCAAAAAGAAAAATTCAAGCATAAGTCGAATGTGACAGAAGCGCAAACGAAGCTTCTGAGGCGAAAATTGAGACAAAGGAATGTAAAAGAGATGTTTATGCTTCTTTTACGTTTCGTTGTCTCAATTTTCGCCTCTTAGGAGCTTCGTTTACACTTCTGCCACTCTCTCCTTACATTCCACGCTTAAATCTTCATTTTCAAATGATGACTCTTTGAAAGAGGAACGCGATCGGCTTTTAAATGTTTAGCACGCACCTTGACTGTGATTCCGGTAATAGCGGCGCTCGATATACCTTGCGGGAAGGGATATATTATCGACACTGCGGAGAGAGAAAGAGAGAGTAAAGAGTTACGAGCATAGTTCCCCCTACACCTGCACGACATGGTATGTACGTGTATATTTAAATAGCGTTCTCAGCCTCGGGGCGAAAACGCAAGGCTGCGGCAAGGTCTCGCGGC
The DNA here is from genome assembly GCF_001594115.1 of Trachymyrmex septentrionalis. NCBI lineage: Eukaryota > Metazoa > Arthropoda > Insecta > Hymenoptera > Formicidae > Trachymyrmex > Trachymyrmex septentrionalis. The sequence goes on along the minus strand of NW_017305569.1, from coordinate 956,948 downwards.
GCCATTACCGGTGCACACAACCGAGAGAAAGCCGATCGAGCCTCTCTCTCTCTCTCTCTCTCTCTCTCTCTCTCTCTCTCTCTCGCGCGCGCGAGATTTTATTTTCGTGCCGAGAGATAAGCGCGTACGCTCCATCGAGTATCTCGTCGAAATATAAGGGCGCGCCGAGAGAACAGTGATGATTCATCCCGAGTGAGGGCCGCGCGTTTAGAAAAACCAAGATTCGAAATGCGACGTCGAGCTTTCCTCTCCCGTCCTTTCCGGTTTATCGATTACGGTGTTCTCGTGGTGTTCTATTATTACAGATTCACTTTGGGCTGTGTTCAAATTTCCGATCTTAATTATTATTCATCGAATGTTAAACCCTAAATAAAAATATTATAATACTAATTTATTTACTTTTAGTATTAAAAATATTATTGATAATATTTTTAATATTCAAAATATAAGTAATTAATTGGCTAGTATTAAATTTCCATAAAGGAAGGATAACCTGGGAACGCACTATTATATGTTCAACAATTGGATTTAATTAAATTCAAGTAAAACGAGATAAATCAAAATGTGTTCTCTAAAACTTTAAGGCCAGTATTCATAGTCGATTCTTATATTTAAGAATGTACGTTTTAAGATTAATTATATTTAAGACAGTCTTAAGACTGTCATGAACTAATCAGAGGATAGTATTAATATCTTAAAACGATCTTGAAATAAGAATGGGCTACTATAAGCACACAATATTCCTAGAATGTTATAAATCCTATAAATATTACTTACCCTTTTTAATATTCATGTAACATTCTTAGAACATTGCGTCTTACAGGACATAAATATATCGATGTTAAAAGTGAATCTTGCTCTCAGAGATTAAAATTGAGCTACTCTTTTTCAAAAAACTGACTCAATGCTCACTCTTTAGAGTGGGATTTCACTCCAGAATTTAGAAAGAGTATTATATTTAATTACATTTTTGCTCGAGTCGCGGATCCTCCAAGCATCTTTTGCGCGGCACACATTAGAGAGGGGCGTTCGAGCCCTCTTTCAGCGCATGTTCGCAGGAAAACGAAAAGAAATGTCTCACGCACATCTCACGACGTGATCCACGCTCCTCGACTTCGTGCACTCGGAAACTGTCGAAACGATGCACTCGAGTCCGACGTCACGACGCGAACGTCGACGTGCATGACCCCGTCGACGCCGTCACCGAGGACACGACTGTGCCGGAAATGTCGCCCGCAACACGGCCCTCCTCATATGTACGCGGTGTCCTAGGTAACCCACAGCCGGAGTCCGCGCGAATACCGTGCGCGCGCGCGCGGATCACGTGTACCGAAGAGAGTATCGGATCGATTTCTTCACCTGCCTCGACACAGAGTTTCTCAATAATCTGCGTTTCTTAATACCTGCAATCTTATTCGCGCGTACGAAGCTTGCAATTAAATCTGCAAAAAGGTCTCGCATATCTAAAGAAAAGCGAAATGCAGTGAAAAGCTCCTGCTTACTGTATTCTTTTCTCCCTCCCTTCCCCCTCTCTTTCTCTCTCTCAAAAACGCTAATTTTCACACGATAATGTATAGAAATTGATGAAGTTATAAATTGATCGCATGCTGTATTTATGTTTTTAAAATATCTAAAAAATTGATCAGTTGAATTTTTAAAAAATTCATCTCTCTTGTTTTTTTTTTTGTCTACGTTGCTAATCTACATACATATTATGAATTTATATTCGCATATTTTTCTCTCACCTTTATTATCATGGAAACGTTCTATTCTAATTTTCGTATCTATGTGTATACATGAGCTCGTTCAACTTAAGTGCCCTACATTTCCTGTACTTCAAAGAATACAAGTTAGAATTTAAAACGTTAGAGAAAGAAAGAGAAAAAAAAAATTGCAAGCAAAGTTCTTTTAAAATTTTTTCCAAACGCGTTATTTCATCGTTAAAATTTGATTAACGCGATAACAATAAGTGCTCGATATGGGTACCACTGGTAGACACAACGATCCGATCTGCTTCCGTATTTAGCAAAGCACATTTATTCCATGGCATTACTTCACCCCTCGCAAGAGTATACTCATCGTATTTAGATTATATCGATTGCCGTTGCGCGTCATAGCTTGACCTACTTG
>NW_017305569.1:912409-954718 GCF_001594115.1 Trachymyrmex septentrionalis | reverse complement strand
ACACACAGCGAGGCACTTAACCCTTAGTTCTATGACGAAAAAGGTCATTACGTACCACGCTATTTGGTCGTTGTACTGATTCTAAGCTGATTGAAAAGGAAGATATTAACTGTTACGTCAATTACGTGTTTCTGTATAATCTTGTAACGAAATAAAAAATGTGTACTTTTATTAGTGATGGATGAATGAAATAAGTAAAGAATGGAAACAGTAGTAGACTTTACTGATATAATCAAATAATTAATCACAGGCATCTTTATAAAATTCAGTTTATTCAAGTAGAATATTTAATATCAATTTTAAGAATTGTTTCAGTTTTACTTTCTTGTATTTTACTCTTATGGTGAAGGAATATAAGAATGTTTGATCTCGTAACAGAAATAAATGAAACGAAAGATATGAAATTAAATATACTTTCTTACTCCGTAATAAAATTTATAATAATGCATTGAGAAGACTTCCGTGAACATTGTTAAGTTATAACTTTGTTATAAACCTAAAAATTTATACTAAACATTTAAAACAAAATTCAAAGTTTTTAATAACGCCAATATAATCTTTTCATCAAAGAATATGTTCTGTAATCATCAAGAATATTTTCTCATAAAGAAGCAAATTAAAAGTAAATATTAATAACGATCTATAAATCGTAATTTCGTATTAAGCACTTTAAAATATGTCAAATATGTAATCAATACACGAATAAAATATTTGATTAAACGTAGCAACAACAGAATAATTATTAATAATTAGTTAATCCAATAAAACCAATGTCAAAAGCGACTATCTCAAAATACAGTTAAAAACGTATAAATTGACATCAGGCAACTTACTCTCAGCGAAAATTTATATTCGACACGAATCTATTTGCTTAATCTATTTGCTACAAAACGCACTTTTCTTCAAATTAGTCATGAAATTCAGGAACTTGTATGATTGCTCATTCAACGCTGAAATACCGCGTTAAATTTTTGCATTTAAGCGCTATAATATATAAAAAATATATAAAGGAAACAATACTAATTAATAAAATAATATTAACCAATGCAAACAATAAAACTTGAACGTAGATAATGCAATAAAAACTGAGCAGTTTATAACTGTATCACATTTAAGGAGCTGCGTGATTCTATGCCTTTGCAGATCTTATTGTGCCGCGACAACGTAAAATATACTCGCATACGTAGAAATAATTTGATTAGGAAAACGATTGGGAAGTCCGGACAGGGCGGTTTGTAGTCGATTTGTTGCGCGAGCTGCAGCATCTGTGCTCCAAGATTCTTCTCGATAGAAAGTTTCTCGAAATTGCGCATGAACATGTCTTCAAGACTGGAAATGTAAAGATGGAAAGAGCTCGATGTATCTCTGCTGGACAAACTACTCTCCTTGGTAGCATAGGCAATGCATACGTTGCAATTAATGTGCACCAGCAAACACTCGTTAAGCAGAAACTCGCACACGCGCTTAAACGCACTTCTCTCGGGCAGTCGCAAATCGATGTTGCGATAATTCGTCGCCGAGATGTTTAAAACTTGAGTAGCGGGCGGAACCTCATTAGCTAAAGAGGACATCGACGGGGTTGACGCTGTCTCTATTCGCTTGAGTATCTTCCGTCCGTTCACGGCAGAATCGCCCCCACTTGAATGCTCGAGAAAGTGCTTACTGACGAGATTCTTGAATGCGTAAGTAAACAAAATAGGCGTGGGCCTAACGCGATTTCCGCTTTGTCGTCTAATAGAACGAAAAACGCGCTCGATGCTCTCTAGATTCAATCTTCTTGTACAGAGGGAAGGGAGCTGATGCTGTTGCAACACGTTCCACAGTTGAATAACCGCGTTGATCGTAATCTGCCAATGATCGAAGCACTTGATCGACTTGACGCACGCGCCATTCCTGTCCACTATCTTAATCGACTTCAAAAAGTCAAGTGTCTGCTGCAAGAAGCTCATTTCGTGCATGCTACCCGTAAAAGTTTGTTCGAAATTCTTAGTATTCGATTTGGTCGATGTAGAGGAATTGAAAATATCGAATAGCTGATCAAAATTGTGTATAAACTCCATCGTGCCGATCATTTCCAGAGGTAATTCACCGGATGCAATGTGCGCGCTTAAACCTGCAGCTATGCTACCACTGAATATTTGAACAGCGTACTTGGTTTCTATCTTTTGACATCCCTTAGGCTCCAAATGACTCAAAGACAATTTAGGGGCCAATGGCAGTCGCATCTGGCTGTCGCGTCTGAAAAAGAGTTCGATATCCATCCACGAGGCCCTTTTATCGCGGAAGCGGAAGTCATGAGTTCTAAACACGTTTCTGGTCGTTCTCATTAGCCGTGTAACGTCAAAAACGAAAAACACTCTTTCGTTGTTCACCAGGAATGACGGACGTTCCACAGAGATCCCTAGTAGTCGTGATAATCGCAGAAATGTTGGTGATGTATTGGTAATTAGAACATGTACGGTCACATTGATGCTCTTCAATCTAATTATTGCTTGGAATATCAGATCCTTCAAAATATCGGTGTGACACGTATTGCTATGAAAGTAATAGGCGATGGGCTGTTCCCAGTCGCCAACTAAACTACAGGCCATTATCACCAAAACCTTTCTCGCTAGCGTGCGCCGCTTCTCTGTACCAGTATCGTGGAAACCGATGATCTTGTCGCGCGTCAGATTGTAGAAGAGATGTGGTCTAAGTCGCATTTCCTTCACAGACAGGGAGCAATGTCTCTCCGTCGACAGCAGCGATTTGATCTTCAAACGCAACGCATTGAGCACATTGTCATTCAAGCCGGGCGGTATATCCCAATTGCGGATGTGTCTCCACAGCTGACGCGTTGTAGGCAGCAAGCATAACGGTCGGTAAAATCTGTATGCACCTGATGCCATGAAGAATAACTCGAGCGCGAGTTGTTTATCCTTAAAATTCTTTTTAGTCTTAGGCTTCTCGCAAGCATTGATGCATGCTGAAACTAACATGGCGGAATTACGTGGTAGTAAATCTGTACACGCCGTTTTAAATTGATCCATGTTCAGACGATTGTCTTCGTTTTCCGCGTCGAATGTTTTCCTTCGCTTTGTGATCAAATTATCAGCACAAATCTCAGATTTTTCCATAGGTCTCTTCCCTCGAATCCAAGCTTCTGGTGTCTGTGTAGAAATATTCCAATGTCTTCTTTTTGGTGTCCTGTAACATTTAACAAAATTTATGTTTAATATCTTTATTTTATTGTTAAATTAATGTTTTTGTATATTTTAGTAAAATAATCTGACGTTAATCGCTGAAATAAATTTTTACTAAATTTTAACATTTTCACTGGTAATATTAATCTTTGATAATGATATTTACCTGTCACCATTTTGTTGCGTTGTATGAACTGACACTGTTTTTGACGACGTTGTACAAATCGATACTGTTTTTGATGGTGGTGTACAAACCGATACTGTTTTCGACGTTGTTGGTACTGGAGAGTCTATAGATGTTAAATCTATAATATCTCTATTTAAAAAAGAAATAATACTTTCTGTATTTAACGATTATAAATGACGCTATATAAGTTGAAATTGCAAAATCGTGACTTACGAATTACTGCACTCTTCTTTTGGAAATATTCGCGCTAATGTCGACACTGCTTCCGTATTCGTATCTATTTCTTTAATAAATTGTATTTCCGCGGAAGTATTCCTATTAATAGAGTGCATTTTTAATACTTTTATCTTTTTTCGACATATATTAATAGTAAACAAATTAAGACTTTTATTTACATTAAATTCTATTAAGCAAAACAGGAATAAATAAGGCAATGCTAAATATTAATTGAAAAGAAATAAGTTAGATATCTTTTGAAAATAATATAATTCAAACGCGTCTAATTGACTTTAGTACATCTAACATCTCTACATTTCTAATTTACCTGTTATCATTCTCTTTCTTCACGTCTAGCAACAAGGTTTGAGCCGATGATACATTTCTGATAAAAATTAAATATATTATTTGTTATAATACAGAATATAAGTTAAAAACTGAATTAGAAACACGATATCAATATTAAGGCAAATAGAAGTTACCTATCTTCATATGTCTGTTTTAAAGAGGATCTCGGAAAAAGTGCTTGTACTGGTGAAATTATGGCTGTATCTCTACATCAAGAAATTATTTTTATTCAATAAAGATAATTAATAAAAAATATAATACTTATGTAACAAATCGGAATTTATTATGTCTATTATAAATGACGTATATATAGTTATATACATATATATGTATATACAAATTTACTTGAAATCGTTTATATCATAAACAGATTATATTATTCTTATGGCAAAAAGAAGCTCACCTTTCGTCAGGTTTCACGGGATGCATTTCAGATACTTCAGATTGTGATAAATCTGTAGAGTTTCTATAAAAAAATTGCATTATATTTAGAAACTATTTTACTTCTTGAGCAAAAAGTCAACGAGAAAATTCAAATAGAACTTGCGAATTTACCTATTTCTGCTTTCTGGCTTCAAAAATATAGTTACAAAAGAAATCGGTTGAAACAAAGTCGTAGACGAATTACCACTAAAAAAAGAGAAAGAAAAGTTATATTTTTAATTTTTCTTAAATACAATTTTAAAATCTGATAGTCTTATTTGGAAATTATTTCTAGTAATATTGTAGCAATATTACTGTATAACTATACTAGTAATAGATATACAAATATAAATATATACTCACTCTCCTGTTTGTTGTAATGGCTTCAAAAATATTGATGGCACAGCTTCTTTACTGAGATAAATTCTCCCTTCTATATTTCGAAACATTTCTACTCGAAAATGTAAATGGCATATTCGATAATATCGATTCGCAAATTCTGGACCTATTGGCACTAAATCCATTCTATTGCATGCTTTAATCCATTCTAACCATCTAAAATTATATAATTTTAAATATAAATCTGACAATAAAAATATAATATATAAGGTATATCAAATACAGAACATAAATTTGAAGATATATTCAGATTTATTTCATATATAAGCACGAAATTAATTTTCAAAAAGTATATATAATAAAAAAGAAGATATTCAAATATACACATAATGTATCATCTTAAATCTTATGTCTAACAAATGCTAAAAATCAAAATTAAAGTCATATATATATATATATATATATATTTGAACAATTCTGTAAATTAATTCAATTAGTTAAGTTCTTTTCTGTCCAAGATCTCAAAGTGATTTCTAGCATCATGGGCATAAGGTTTTGTAGGTTGAACTGGTTTGAATTAATATACAAATACCTTTTCCTATCTTTTGGAAATCGAAAGAAATGTCGTCTCATTATTTTTATATTCAACATGCAACCTGGTGCAGAGCACCAACGAGTGTTAGTTCCAGTTCCATCCATTCTTTTTAATGCAATATTATTTAACACACTGCAATTTACTTTTTACTTAAATACCTGAAGAATAAATATAAGTTTAATCATCAAATGTCTTATATTTTGTACATTAAACAAAGTACATTAACGTTTTTAAGTCTGCAAGTTTTATATTAAATGTTACAAATGCAAGACTTAATTTACAAATTTCAAATGTTCTAATCATGGTATTGTATACAATGTTACTATTATATATAATTTTATATAACATAGCTTTTAAATATATAAGCAACATGTAACTATAAATATTTGTTTCTAATAATAAGAATTTAAATTAAACTAAATTTCTTATTAAAAACAGTTTAATTAAGACATAAAAATCTGTAATATTATATCTTAGAAATAACAATGATGCAAATAAACTGCTCATAATATATATTTATTAATTTCTTAAAATATAATTCATTAATTTCTTTCTCTTAAGTAGTTTATATTACGTTTCCATTTTTTAATTATTCAATTTATTATTGCTACAGCAAAACCCAAATTCAATATCTTCTGTTGAACTGTCATTCAACAATTTCTCACAGCTTTGCTTACCATTTTTTATCTACTTTCAGATGCATATATAATATACTCAAAATCTGTCTGTATAAAATTGTTATAAGTTATAAATAAAATTGCATAATTAATTTACAAACCTTATCTTACAATAAGTTTTAATTTCTTGCACATATACACTGCCATTTGTAAATATTTGTCTACCCATGTCTTTTCATGCCTTCCATAAATGTGGGAAGAAATTTTAGAAAATGTTTACCTTAGTCAGGACAGTAGATGACACACTTCAATCATGAAGTTAAGGTTGATTGATTGAAGGTAGGTTGTAAATTCTCTATAACTCACGAGCGATAAGTTCTTCAATTTTCATAAACAAAACTTGGTACTTGTTTATTCTCAAGTCTCTTACATCACATCCTGTCGATACACAAACGGCTCTTCCCATTTCTCGAGTCCCACTTTCTCGCGGGCGCAACTTTTCGGAAATAAACAAACGATCCGTTAGATTAATCGTTACGGCAAAGTTAAAATGGAAGTGTATTCGGATTTCGAAGGAAAAAAGGCGAGGAAGAGAAATCACAGAAAAGTATAATGAAAAGAAATAATGTCCATCATGTTTCTTAACAAACGAGAAACGAACATTTCGCGCGAAGCGATACGTGCGTTCATAAAAAACGTCAGCTGAGTATAATAAATTCGATTGGGTGACCTCGAGCTTGTGCACGGTTTATCAGCCAATTGCTGTTCTCGCTGAATACGCGGTAATTTCAAAATTGGTTGTGTTTTAGTGCGTGCATAAAAATACATCGAGATCCGAAATGTTTAATTTATCGCAAAAAGTTTTCGTTAAAAATTACATTGTTATTAACATCAACGTATCTTTATTACAATTTTTACATATTTAAAAAATAATAAAATAATAAAGTACAAAATATTTTTAAAAGAGATACAGAATCGAAGTATTATAATAATTCCATTCAGAAATATTTTTCTAAGCATATCATATATACAAAGGTATTAAATAAACATCTTTCTATATTATTGTAAAAATTATATATAGTCATAACATAAGCTTCGTACGGTTTGGATGCTCACGTGCTTTAAGCACTTATAATCATTTCATTTTTGTATCAGATATGTTTGATATAAAAAAAAGGATAAAAATGCTGAAAGTGTCCAAATCGAACACAGTTACAATCATATACAATAAATGTAGCTAATACTATTTTCATTTGTGCTGCCATGCATATATACAATATATACACATATGTATGTATACATAATATATGTATACATATGTAGATATATGTATGTATATAAAAAATATATAATTACGGCATAAAATCTGCGCTATATGTTCTCGTACTCAAGAATATACTAAATTTCAATATAGCATCTATGGTAGACTCAAGTATTATTTCATCTTCAGTGGACCAACCAACGGTGTCCGCAGCTAAAATTAAATAAAAAATATATTAGTGAGAATGTATTATAACGAATTTGATAAAAAAAAAAGATAAATCAGATAAAAAAAGGAATGTAGCATATATCAGCAAGTAGCAAAAGTTTTGGATAAGATAGCATATGACACTTTCCACTTCGTGACATACGTCGTTCTATCTTTCTTGGCATTCCATGAATAACAAAGATAGAACGATACTTATGTCGCCAAATATAAGTATCCATTATCTTTTCTTGAGATTAATTGTGTAACATTTGTAATAAAATAAAATCGTATTATCATACAAAGCACTCTACCAAAATATTTTTATAGATTATTAGATTATAGAGTATTAGACAAGAAAGCAAATTATCTGAAATTAGTACACAAATATTTTGGATGTTTAAGAGATGTTATCGAAATAAATATCGTTATCGAGATATATATATTATCGAAATAGATTAATCTTTTATAAATTATAATATTAGCATCTGTTTATGTTTAATTAAAATAGAGATAATTTTTAAATATGAAATAATATTTATGTATAGATATAGATTATAATATTTTGAGAACGTCACATGGAGTGATAATTAACAAAATGCAAATATGTTATTGTTGATGCAGACATTAATTAACAATTATCAATTATTAACAATTTCATCAATTATCATTCATTATCGATTATTGAAAATTTCTAATTTTAGTAATATTAATTTTAGTGATCACATACTTAGATTACTAATATTAACTGTAGGTGGTGCAGAGAATAGAGTAACGCGTGTTTTCTTCAAGAGCTTACTCTCTAAACATCCCAATCTGACCAGCATCTGCAAAAAATTATTTTCACTGAAAGTTAGCTTCTGCAATAATATCAAAAAGAAAATGTATACAGGTTGCATATTATTTTTTATCAATAAGTTGTAAAAACTCTGTAGTACTTATATATAATATAAGATCTAATGGAACGAGTCTTTCTTTAAGAGTGCAGAAATACTGATTTATCAATTTGCAAGTATAAAGACAATCAATAAAACAAACCTCAACTAATTCACGTGTATGATAGGGTTGTAGAACGGGAACAAATCTGTTTTGCATTTTCGCCATCGTGAGTCCAGGATGAAGCATGCAATAACTCAGGACTGCACCTAACATTCGATCTAAAACTTTACGATTTAGTACGCCGTCTATACGTATCCATGGCCTTATTGCAACTTTTATTTCTTCGACAGTTCTGAAAGAGAACACAATTCAATATCATTTTTCAAGAGGTTTCTGAGAAAATATTTTTTTTTATTCATATGTGATTTCATACGTAAAATCTAGTTGCTGCGCTGATTTATACACATCCTTTTGTGGAAGTAAATGTGTCTTTTGCTTATGCGTTCTTTTTCTTGTATGTAAATTGCTTTTCTCGCTATCTTCCTTCTTCTCATCCTTCTCGTTAATTACGTCATTGTCCATTTTTGTGTTTTTCTTTTCTTTGCTGTCTTGATTGTCCGATGATGTTGAAGGTATCGCACTATCTATTTCGCCTGCAATATGTTTATTTTAAATATTTATTAAAACTTATTTTAAAAGAAACAATATATTAAATATAAATAACTTAATTCTCATTTAACAATTCACAAATCCGGAAATGTTGATTTTTTAATACTGTTTTCAACACTTTTGTAAACTTTATGATACCAAGAAACACACACTGAAATATAGTAAAGCATAAAATATAAATTGAATATTATATTCTATGTGATAAAAGTCTATACTTTAATAAAATTTTTCAAATGAGATATATAGAATTTGTAATATCAAATCTTATTATACCATAATTATAAACAAGAATTAATGTATTCATTTATTATTACGAAATAAATATTTTAGCAAAATATAAAATTAAAAAATATAATATAACTATATTACGTTTCTCATTTGCATCTTTTTCATTGTCGATATTTGTATCTTTTGCATCTATCTCAGTATTTGTTTCAGTTGTTTTCCCTTGATGCATTGTGGAATATATACTATCCTTAAATGGCACTAAGGATTCTTGTTCAAGACGATATATTTTACAGGAATTAATTAACCAGGGATCCACATAACGATGATGAATATACCGTGGTTTGGTGACACCAGAACGTACAAATATACGATTTTCTGTTAAAAGCGAAACTATCTTGTACAAATTTTCTCCTTGTTTATTGAAGAACTCATCCTGGATAAGACAAAAGAAAAATAATTTTTTTTTAATAACTAAAGTTAGTAAAATATTTTTAGAAGAACTGCTGATTAAAATACAAAAAATCGCTAGAAAAAAACCATTAAAAATTTATCGTTAAAAAACAATATATTAAATATAGAACTTAATTCAATTAATAATTCAACAAATCTGGAAACATTGATTTTTTTAGTACTGTCACTTTTGTAAACTTTATGATACAAAGAAACACACACTGAAATATACAAAAAAAAATTCTCTCTTTCTCTGTCTGCTTGTCCGTCTGCTGTCTGGTGTGTGTGTGTGTGTGTGTGTGCGCGCGCGCGTGTGTAAAAAATAAATTACCAGCAGTTCCTGCGAACAGACGCCGATTTCTTTCTTCTCCTGAACGAATTCATACACCGCATCGGCATATTTCCAGTTAATTGCTTCAGTTAATTCTTTGTTTTTCGTCATAAACTCGTTTTTGTAATCCGTGTAAGAAACAACGTTCTTCGGAAAAACTGCAGTCTGATTTAACTCGCTGAGAAAATCGTTTACAGTTTCGATCTTCAGCGGTACTAATTGACTAGGCACCGAATAACCTTGAAAATTCTCAACGTTGTTTAATGTTTCTATAGTTGAAGATGATAATTCCAAGCTATAGAATATCCTAAAGCTATTAACTACGAAATATTCGTGTGCGTGATGACTGTCGGTCATCGAGAGATCGTTTAGCTCTTCCTTCATCCTCAGCATGGATATTCTAGTATATTTCTTTTGGACGTCATTTGTAGCCTCTATCTTGTTGCAAGAACTAAAGTAACTCATCTTAGGTGACATGTTCTTGATAATCTCACTGACACGTCGAGAAATCCGAGTTATATCGATTATATTGCTCGGCTGCATCAAAGAATCTGGAATTAAAACAATATATATTATTTTAGACAAATCAATTATAAAGTTTGATTGGAAATCGCAATATGATTAATATTGCATATAAACCTTTCATTTTATAATTATTTCTAGAAATAAAAATTTTATAATTATAAAAATATAATGTACCGTCTTCCTTCATCTGCTCCTTTAATTCATTCATTGATTTAACTGATTTGGAGCTATTCAAAAATATTTTATCGAGGCTTCCAAAATCTTCATATAATTCTTCAAGAATCTTCGATTCCTCGTTTTCTTCTGAATCCTCGAAATCTATCGAATTTTCGGAGTTTAGTCTTGCTCTCTTCAAGAACTGTCCTTCGCAGTCCATAGAATCTTCCTCGATATTAGATCTCTTCCTTGAAGAACGATTTGTACGCGTTTTCTTCTTACTTTGATCATTAGAACAACAATCCTTCGGATTCGTGTCTTCGTCTTTGTTATTTTTGTCAAGCAATGTATCTTCACTTTTCTTAGATTGATTTTTTTGTTTTCTTTCATTACTTTCTTCGTTTTTACAAAAAATCTTCATTGGTTTTTCAGAATTGTCATTCTCGACAGGTCTCTTCCTTTTCAAAGAATCTTTTTGTGTCTTATGGGAAGTTTCTTCCGTTTCAACTCCAGAAACTTCAGCATTCTGATTGTCGTTCTCAAAACTCTCAAGATTAAAACGGTAAAGTCTTGTTAAAATATCTTGGTATCTTTGGGCAGCTCTAAAATAAGTCTCATCTTTGCCTTGATATCTCGCGTCTAACATAATAATTTGATCCGGCATCTCAATATCAAAGTCAATTTGATTATGTGCTAAAAGATCATGCATAGCAGCGACAATGCCACTGGAAACTGGAAGTTCAATACCGTTAAATGTTTCTTGTTCCTGTGAGGGGACAATATTTCTTTGCTCAGAATACCATTGCAATAATTTTACAAAGACATTGTAAGAATCCTTAAAGACATCATAAGTCCATTTAGTTTGAAATCTATGGATATAGTTAATGCTTAATTGATACTGCGAGCTGCTCATCGGCATATAGTTGCCATATTTCTTAATAGTTGCCAAGTGATGCTTTTTTACTGTTACCATTTGATCTGATTTGACCTTATTCATTGCTTGCTTTAGAAGGGCCTCTGAATAGTGTTGATACACCTTTAACAAAATAAGTTACTAATGAGTCGATTAAAATTTCTTGCAATACAATTTACAAATTCTGAAAAGTTGTAAACAACATAAAATCAACATATTGATTATATGTGTATTGTATAAGTATATGGATAAATTCTACTTAAAATAAACGATAGATATCTTATAGAAAGAATAAGAATAAAAAAAGACATTATTCGTTTAAGTAACATCTGTTAATAAATCACAAAAAAATCAAATGCTGATTTTATATTATTTAACACATACACATTTAAAAATTTAATTTAAATTTGATTTTAATTTAATTTAATAAAGTTTAATTTTCAGGATAAACGAGTTTGGAGTATTATTTTCGCGAATAAAATATTTTATATTACATATCGATCATACCATAAAGAGTTGATAGGCCCAGGAACGCCTATCCTTTCCACAGCACATGGAACTATGTATAACAGAATTAATAATCGCCGAATGAATATCAGTAATGCTTCGCACATCCTTCGTAAAGCCCTTATTATAATGCGGTTTTATTGGATGGACCACTTCGAAAAGAAGATTAAATTCTTGCGCGGTCTTTGGCATCGCCATATGTTTCTTTGGCTTAATCTCCGCAATGTCGTAATACTTTTTCATGATATAATCCACAAGCTCTTTGAAAATCTCTATTAATCGCTTCTCATACTCTATCGAGCTTGAACACTCGCCCTTCAATCTCTCCATCGCGCCGCCGTATCGTTTATCAACGAACGGATCTTGTTTAATCTCTTCGACGCCCAATGCGACGCTGTTCACCGTGCGTGGTTGTCGCAACATGTACATCAACCGGCGCTGACAGGCGCGCGAAGTCTTGTTGTACGAGCTGTAAGAATATGTTCGCAATACATCTCGTATCGTTATGAAACTGACCATCTGCTTGCGTGGATTCGGCGACAAGTAAGTCGACGTTACTTTGCATACTAGCAGGATGTTATCTTCGTGAGTGTCCCATTCCACTCGTAGCTTATTCATCCGCTGCATCGCCCGATAGTCGTCCTCATCGAATTTGACCCGTGCACTTTTCTTGCGCGGCACCACATGTCGCACAAAGGATTTCTGCCTTTTGGATTGATGCGATGACGGTAGAGCCTCGTACTTCCGTCCGGCGGTGTTGAGCTGCTCCTGTATCTTCTTCTGCAATTCGGTCGCGCTGACGACAGGCGGCGGCGGTGGTCCCGAAATCTTCTTCAAACCATCATATTCCGTATATTTAATTGGCTTTACTTGAATTTTCGATAAATGCAAATCTCGTTGGCCTGTATTGGATTTTCCCTGAGTTCTAGAAGTTTGCTGACAAAGAAAATATTTCATAAATAACATTAATATATTCTGTAAGTAAATATATTGCTATACAATTTAATTTATATACTGATATTGATTTAATTTATCTTTATATTAGTCGACAAATTATTAAATTTCTATATATAAACAAAAATGCTTATTATCTAATATAAAAATATTTATTATAAATTTTTTTTATATTAAAAATATGATATTAGTCTAAAAAATATCTGAAAATTTAAAAAGAGAAAGAGATGTTTTATTTTGTTTTTTCAAACAATCATTTTTTTTCTATCTTGGATGATTTCGTCATTCTTTACCTGGGGATGTTTAGTACTATTGCTTGACCAATTCCAATTGCGTTTCAGATGAGCGAAGAGAGCTGAATCAGTACCAGCCGCTCCTTTATGATCTCCGGGAATTAAACCGATATCTCTTTCTGCGACCTCTTTAGGATTGCGTGCTGCAACTGCTTCTATCATAGCAGCCTTCTTGCATAAATCCTCAAGTAGAATATCCTTGCCATGTACCACCAGCCTACCGCCAAGTAGAGTATTAACGCAAATAGTCCACATTTCGTACCAATATTTCTCAACGGCCTGCAAAAAAATGAGATATTATTAATAAAATATTACTTCATTTTTTTTAGAATTATTCGATTAGTCCTTAAAATGCATAGATATTAATAATAAAACAACACTTTTTATTTATTTTTTTAAATGTATTAAACCTTAGTTTTTTTAAGAGTGCATGACTTTCACATACAAAATAATATTACTTATTGTAATTGTAAAAATTATAATATCACAGTAATATAATAAGATGAAGCAAAGATCAGTTTTAAGATAAATTAGGCTAGAAAAATGATTATTGACATGAATTGAATTCAATAATCGAAATATATTTTCTAAATCAAAGATATACAAGTGATTTTTATCACTTTCGACAACAGGTTTTTTCGATAAAATACGAAGATTATATTTAATTTCTCGATGTTTAGAGTTAAATTTATCCCACAAAATTTAGAATAAAAATTTAGAAGATTCAAACATTATTTTTTTTAATATTTTTTTAAAATTTCTAATAACACAACATTAGTCAACATTACTCGTGTGCGATCGAAGAAGTATTTAGTCACTGGATACATCTTATCTTCGATCTTATGATAGCCCGGTGCCGAAGAAGTCGTGTCCATCAATTCCGTGCGTCGGTTAATATAGATGAACACTTGATCTTTGTCTTTCAACCGTTGCGGACCAAACTGCACCAGACCAAGATAGCCTAATCTGGTGATAGTGTCATGGATATTGAATATATACTTCCGTGCATGTAATAAGCTATTGCGTATAGTAACCTAGAAATTAAAAAGAAATCTTTAAGTCAAGTAAGCATTATTAACAAATTTAAAAAGAGGATCATTAAAAACAATAAGCATAAACATAAATCTCTCAACAAAGATGATCAAGGATATAAAAGCCATTGATATCAGTAGAATAAATCGCGTACTATCTTCAAAGATCCAAGCTTATACCTAACTTTCAGTTGATTCGCAGAATAATAAAAATCACGATTGCTAATATTCGAGACTGTTTAGTTGAGTCGTGTTTTTAATCTTCCTATAATGTGTAAAATACTTAAGAGTCAAAACTCACTGGAAGGTTTTTGACGAGGTAATATTGTCTGATTGGATGACTTAAATAGCGATCTAAATCCGGGATCGCAAAGGGGACATTATGTATTTTGGTGAAAATCGACAAGGGCAACCCTAACAGAACGTCGCACATCAACGCCCAACCTTCGGACCATCCATTATGTTTAGGTAAAGGTGGAATAAACATCTTCCAATTTACTTCGGTGTTGTAAATGGTACTGAACTCTGGGATGAGATCATCGCTGATTTCGTATCCATTAGACCTGAGCATTTCCACCTGCTTTTCCTGAGATAATTTCGGTATGCCAGGATGATCATAGACCAGATAGAATAGTAGAATGTGTATCGTTCGCATCCTGACAAATTTCGGGCTGAAACCGTAACGTCTGCCAGCTTTAGGATCATGCTTATAGTTAATGGAGGATAATTTAGTCGCTGTCTTGTTGAGCTCTTGCAATTGCTCCTTAGGCGACTTGTCTGCTTTCTCCTGCTTATCTGTCTTCTTCACTCTTCTTTGAGACGCTAATAAGCAGAATTTGACTTTCGCTTGCTCGACAGCTGATTTAATTACAGTATGATTAGTGTCAATGTTAGGATCACAAATAAACGTCAAATTCTTCTCACGTCCATTTGCGCTCAAAGTCAATTTGATGTTCTTCACCAAGTTATCTTTAGCAAGTTTCTGTAATAGTCTGATGAGAGACCTCTTATCAATCTTCACATCGTAACCCTCTTTATCTTCTTCCTCGTAAATCATCTTCATAAGTTTTGCTGTATCATCAATCACTTGATTTTCTTTCACTGCCTCGATTATCAGGTTGGCACGTCTTAACAATCTAAATACAAAAATAAACAATATAAGAAGAGAAAATATTTAATAACATTGATATCTACAATAAAAGAATCTGGAGTGTTCGTATTTTTAAATTTAAAAATATTCAAAAGTTACAAAAATATAAATTTTACATTTCACAGCAAAATAGACAAAATTATATGCAATAAAAGTTCTTATTTAATTAATATACATCATACATTTCTCTCTAGGAACAATAATTTAATATATTTATTAATTTAATTAATCATTTATTTATACTTATGTGCATATTTATACAAACCTATATGTAATATTAGAGTTTCTCTTTTCTGTATTTTGCACAATTTCCATAAAGCCAAAGACTTCATTAATTCCTTTTCCAGTGCGAATGGGCTTTTGTGTTATCAAATTTGTCTTTATACTATTATAAAACGACGTTGCTTTAGCATCGTTAATTATTTGCTGCAAAGACGTATTGAAATTGTTAAACTTTTCTTTCTTTTTCTTCTTCACATTGGTATCGAAATATTTTCTTTTTATTAATAAAGATTTTGACGTCGTACATCTGTATTTAGATCGAATTTTTGACAATCGATACTTATATAAAATTCTATTGACAACATAAAACAAATTCTTCAATTCTGTTTCCTTTCTAGCACAGTTTTCATCTGCACGTTTATCTTTCTCTTCATCAAGAATCTTATCTTTATCAATAATTGGTGCATCAATATCATCAATTTTATCAACGTGATGATCAGAAGAGGATTTTTTACTTGTCTGATCGTGGATTGTTGGGATTGCTGAGTGCTTTTCGTTTTCTGCTTGCAAAGATGTTTTGTTCTTCAGATTATCTTTACGTTTACTGGTTATTTTCTTGGAGAGTTCCTTAATTTTATGTACCTCTTTATTAAATTGCTTACTCATTTTGCTGCTTTTTTCGTATTTCTTTGAAACATATTTTGTAATCCTTTGCCGACCCATGTCATTCATGTATGTTGCAGCGATACCCGCTTTTGCCACATTTCTCATAAATGACCTAGACTGTAATTTAGTGAGACCCATCTGTCTTCCCAAATTAGCTAAAAATTATAATTTAAAATTTCTTAATTTTTATTTGCTTGTAATTTGAAAATTAAATAACAAAATGAGAGAGAGAGAGAGAGAGAGAGAGAGAGAGAGAGAGAGAATGTATATTAATTTTTTATAATATAGTAGAACTCCATTCATACACATAAAACACACACACACACACACACACACACACACACACATCTGCATTTCATTTACATGAACGAGTTTATGTTCCAAATAGTCAAACTTATAGCTGAGCTATTATTAAAATTACAGCGTCATAATTCGAATAACAGAAACTCGACATGCTCTACTCCAGTCTTTCTAAACTGATAGAGGAAAATTATTGAATATTTATTGTCCAAATCATTTGGTTACCAAAAATGTGCCCCAACAAATTTGGATATATATATATATATATATATATATATATATGTACATATATAAAATATATATATATAGGCTTAAATATGATTGTGTGTGTGTGTGTGTGTGTGTGTGTGTGTGTGCGCGCGCGCGCGCGCGCGCGCGCGTGCGTGTGTGTGTAAATGGAGTTCTACTATATTACAATTTGAGCATGAATTCGTATCTCGGATAACGAAATTTTAAAACAATAATTATGTTTATATGTGATACCCTTAATCAGGTTTAACAACATCTGTAGTTGTATATATAAAACTATAGACCAATCACACAGTTATTCCATTTTTCAGAGAAATAGTTATAATTAACCAATTTCATATAACTATAGATATATTGAACCCGATCAAGAGTGCCAAGTAAATGTTGGTAATAACAAAAAATCTATGATTTACTACTAACCTTGAGATATACCTTCGGCTTGACTAGCTTCAATAACATCGTTTGCTTGTTTCAAATAAGGAACATTTAACAAATGATTAGATATATCCAATTCAACAATGTCTTCATCATCTTCCTTTTCTTCTTTGTTCCATATATCAGCAACATCCACATCTGGATATAACACCTGGACAACTTTAATTTTTTTCTCCTTCGAAGGATCTTGCTTTTGCCGCCATTCACTAGGCTCTGCTTTAGGATACAATGTTCTATATGGTACACGGATGTCTGTCTTTACGATTTTTTGAAAAACAGCGATTCTAAACAGTTTCTTGATAGAATTACCAATTCCAAGCTTCTTCTTAATCTCATCGTAATCAGCCACGCCATTGTCTTTAGATCGTAGAATATCAACCACTTGTTCGGCCAGATAAATCGTTTTTGGCTTTCGTTCTACATAGAATCGTGGTAGATGCAACAGACTACCACTGTTACAATGGCCGGCGCTCTTTTGATGATGGATTTGCTTCGTGATCAACTTGTGTTGTAGTAGAAACTTTCGATGGTAGAACAAAGTTTTTGGATCTTCTTTGAGCGCAGCTAAGCTGAGTTTGCCTTGAGTGACTTCACCATGGTAACGAGATCGGCCTACTCTCTCTAAGAAGCAATAGTGCATGATACTCAGTTTCAATGTCGGACTTACTTCGACATTCATCAAAGCTCGTGATCTAATGCGTTGAGATGCTACAATCACCAAACTTCGTCCATACTTTTCTGTCACCTCGTCTAAACCTACATTTGTCACATTGTTTGTGATATCTTTTCTTGTATGATATGTAGAACAAGATCCCCTTGCACCTGTCTTGGGATCTTGAATAGGACAGTGGGGATAAATATCTGGTGGAACAATTGGCTAAAATTCAAAATGTAAAAAGAACAAGATTTTAAATAATAAAAAATACAAGTCAAATTCAAAATAGAATTAAGAAATCAAATTTGCAATTACAAAATCACTTTGTAACTTAATCTTCTTAATAAAATAGCAAATATTTCAACATTTCTTATAGCTTTACAGTAAGAATATTTTATACAAAATTATACAAGTATTATTATATCTATACTTACTGGTTCTTGTATAATACCGAGATCAGGATGTACATGTTCATAACGATCAAATATCACAAGCGGATCTCGGGATGATTCTAATTTGTAAAACTGAAAATCCTTTACTTTCGTGCATATTATCCATATCTGTTCCATGAAAGGCTTAGGGTATGGCAGCGTATCATTGAACCTGTTTGCTAATCGCATCCACAGTGCTAAAAATAAGAAATAAGGAGACATAAATATATCAATGCATTATTTATAACAAACAAATATAAGAATAACATGCAAAGGTAAAAATAAAGCTGAATCAATAAGATACATACTTCAAAATTATATATGTTTAAACAATAATTAACATAACAGTCTATTGTAATAAAGAAATAGATAAATTATTATGACAATCTGATCTTAAATATCTAAAATGATATAGTATTTACGATACAAAAGTAAAATTAAATAACCTTGTAAAGTAATGCCGTCTAAACCTTCTAAGGCAACTTCATCAACGACAGCCTCCACTAAATTACATGACGGATAAGCCATGCTTTATTAACAGTGCTGCATCTAAATGCAACAAATACAATAATTGCGTTTTACAGTTTTGCACAATTGATAACTTTAAAGTTTCAAAATTTTTAGTGAATCCTGTAAATCATGGGAAACATGTAGTCTGTAGAAGCATGCATACAATCATGGTGGATACCATTGTCATCATATGTTTACAGTCTGTTGGCGTTGTTTGCACTTTTTGCACTCAATCTTCAATTTTCTCTCTCTTTAACACCCGAATATTATATATTTAGGTTTTTTGTGTTTAAAATCCTTCAAAATTTTTTATTCTTAAAAATGAGATAAATATATAATATAATATTTGGACGTTGAAAAGAATGAAAACGAAAATAAGTGTAGAAAGTGCAAGCAAATAGACCTATCAAGTTACTACTTACAAGTGTCATTCGCATGTGATTAAACAGACACACTTATCCCATTATTTTGTATGTTCATGGTGGAGAATGAGCCTAACCTAAATTAATCGTGTGTGCTACTTTGAGATACGGTATAATTTACGTTCTTGCAAAACTTTACGTCACCTCGATGAAGTGATTGTCTGGATTACATTTTACGATAACTGTTTCAGCCGAAACGTGTCACAAAAATATTACAGAAAAAGTTTATGAGACTCACGAATACCAGACAATGACGAACAGCTGGCGAGGCACGAACATGCCAAGTTCAAAGGTAAAATCTTACATATGCAATTTTATGATTGACACATCATTTTCAATTCAAAATACAATTTGATATGTACCTGCCATATATTGCAATTTATTGCAATAATTATTTGTTGTTATCAAAAGCCATTAATTCAGCAAAAATTTAAAAACGCTTGAAGATTGTTCGATGGTTGAGAATTATTCCTTTTTTTTCATTGTTGTTTATATAATAAACTGAAATTCTTGATATATTTTGTTATTTATTTCACTGCAGGACTTGGAACATGATGAGTTTATGAAACGTATAAAAAAGTCATTATATTATTCCAAGTTACCAGTGATTAATTGCTTGAGTTTACCAGTTACAGGTCAGTATGATATTCAGTTATAAATTAACAATTAGAATATATTAATATATTAATACGTGAAAATAATTTATTGTTTTAAATTGTTATTTTTTTATATCAATAAAAAATTTGTTATAAGTAATACATAGTTGTCTAATAAATCAAAATTTGTGTAATAATATTTTAATGTGATCAATAAGAAATTTTATATTAAAAATAATCAATATAGCCACTCAATTGTATAAAAACAAATAATTTAGTCAAGATAAAGCAAAATATTTAGTCAATATAACAGCAAATTGATATATGCTAATATTTTAATTTATGAACAACATACAACTTGACCAATATATTCAAGTCATTTTCAATGTTAATACTTAATAAAACATACTAAAAAGAAACGTTTCTAAAACCTACATACTAAACTACTTAATTCTAGATTACATTTGGATATAATATTCATACAATTAAACCTGTTGTTTTCTTTTTCTCGCAATTAGCCATCAATTAAAATCCGGTTCACCACTATGTATTTCTTGACAGAAATTAAAATCATCTTGTAAAACTTTAGTCAGAATAGCCTAGAATAGAATAGTCTAGAATAGAATTAGTTTTTCAGAGTGTGAATTGGACAGATCGCTAGTATTAAATTATAAAAATATTATACAAAATGAATTGCTCTACTAAATTTAACTGTTACTTTAATAAATTTTATATTATTAAATGGACCAATTATGTTTTTATCTGAGGGAATAATTTTTGTGTGTCATATGTATTTAAAAAAAAAGATTTAAGGAACAGTTCTGAAATATCTACTTTCAATATTTGTTTTTAGAGTTTCATTAAATTAAATTTATAATATTTGATAACGTTAGAATAATTTGATAACATTAGATAATATTAGAATGGACCTTAACGAAATGGGGTACGAGGGTCACAAATGGAGGGATCTGGCTCAGGGACGGGAACAGTGGCGGGATTTGGTATTTGCGGCAATGAGCTTTCGAGTTCCTAACGCCTAATAATAATAATAATAATAATAATAATATTTGATAACATTACTTGCTCTTATTTTAAATATTATTCTTTTCAAAATTAATTTTACTTTATGAAGAATGATAAAGAATAAATAGAGAATTTTATTTATTTCAGCACACAACAACTAAGAAGGGAATTTGATTTACATAATCTGTCTTCAACATCCTTCCATATTTCTATCACTTATTTGTACCT
Organism: Trachymyrmex septentrionalis; assembly: GCF_001594115.1. Classification (NCBI taxonomy): domain Eukaryota; kingdom Metazoa; phylum Arthropoda; class Insecta; order Hymenoptera; family Formicidae; genus Trachymyrmex; species Trachymyrmex septentrionalis. Next base: position 933,523 of record NW_017305569.1, on the reverse strand, counting down.
ACTTAAATAACATTATCTTATTTTCTTTCTTTGTAACTCTAAACTGCTTTTTCGTTTCTCTCCTTATTTTTGTTCTTATTTTTATTTTGTCTATTTTATTTCCATTATCACCTTTTCACAGCCTACTTTACATTATCTGTCTCTTACACAATTCTACTTTCTACCTTAGCTATACATCTCTTTCTTTGTAACATTACTTCTTTGCACCTATACCCATTATTATTTTATATTCTGTTTTAAGCTCTTACCAGTTTTATCTCTAATCCACTTTCTTTTATCTGTCTCTGTCCTTCCGGTTCTTCTTCAACTTCTTCTCCAAAGTTTCCTTATCATCTTTCTTTTTGTATCTAACTCCTGCTTAAGATCTTTCTTGTTTCTTCACCTAACTTTATGAAATCCTTCATCTCTTCACATACATTCTTTCACATAATGTTCTGTTATCCTTACTTTTTCCACAAAATAAATATTTCCCATTCCCTTAACTCAATATACATATTTATAAAGCATGATTCATAAATTCTCTTCTGTATTTTTAGAATTGGCAGCGGAACTTTTTACTGAAGTGAAGAGCGATCATACATTGGAAAAACTCGATGTCGAGGAAGCAAGCAGAATATCTAGAAATGCATGTGTTTCCCCTTGCTCACTTGTGTTGGCTTTGCTGTATATTGAAAGGTTAAAGAATTGTAATCCGGAATATCTTCATCAAGTAGCGCCGTCTGAACTATTCTTGGTTTCTTTGGTAATTTATTCTTCTTTATTTTGACATGTCAACGTGACAACACTTTTAACATCATTTAAGTTAACGAATAAATTTTTGTTAACGCTTATTAGATGGTAGCCAGTAAATTTTTGCACGACGATGGCGAAGAAGATGAGGTTTTCAACAAAGAGTGGGCAAATTCGGGACAAGTGACTATATCTCGAATGAATAAATTGGAAAAAGATTTTCTTGCTGCAATCGTAAGTAATCGTTTTTATATATTATCTAAAATTTATATAATTTGTAATTTAGTTCCCAATTGATTATGTATCATTTATCAAAATGTATTTTATCATTTTGTATGCCACAGGACTGGACAGTGTTGGTGCAGCATCAAGATTTTTGGGAAAGGCTGCAACAACTAGAAAAAAACGTGGCATATCGAGAAATACACAAGCGCAGATGGTGCACATATACAGAATTGAGTTGTCTGATGAATTCCATTCAGTTGATTAAAATCGCACAAACCTTAATTAGTGTGTCTTCGATCTGCTTGGCGACTTATGCCGCCGGATTGGCTACTCTTCTGGGATCCACTCTGGTTGCTAATTTTATTGTGCAAAGTTGCTTACCCGGGATATCACTTAATTCAAGACAACCAACGAATCTGTCAATAAATCTCGCAACGAATGTCTCGTCAACTGATTTAACTGATACATTGATAAATACACGATCCCAGGAGATTAACGATGATAGTCTTTCGATTTCCGATTCCGAGAATATTGCAGATTATTCTGCAATTGTGGAAACCGATGATGATGATGATGATGAAGCCAGTTGGAAGTGGTGGCTAAACTCAACGATGACTTGGTTGCCTGAGTATTGCTTACAGAGCAATATCGAAGTTGCAAATTTCACTGACAGATTATGCATTATCAACATCGACTTTTCATTCAATTCGACGCAAGCTATAAATATAAGAAAGCTGGAGAAAATAGGAAAAACGGAAAATTTTGCACCGGAAGACTATCGCTACAATGTAAATTGGAAGGAAATACTAGACACAACCTTAAATTGGTTAGAACAAAACTGGAGACGATCACATCAAGAAAGTGTCTTTCAGTCGCCAGAATTAAAAATTTACTATTAGCTTGCTGTTGCTAAAAATTTGCCTGTTAAACGATCTTTTTCAAAAGATATATATATATATAAACAGATATATAAATCTATATTTTTTGTACTAACTTTTTGCAGTGGAATGTTCGATACTAACAGATCTGTTTTTCTCAATAAATATCCGATGTCGCATGCTACAAATGCTGTTTTATATCTAAAAATAATTACATATATTGGGGAACGAATAATGAATAGTTTTTTTGGAAGACTGATATTAAAACAAGTTTTTATTCTAGTTTAGTAATTCTCTGATATCACACATATACAAGCTTCTTTTTTATATAGATTTTGCGTCGGATTAAAGCCTCGTAAAACACAATAAGTTTAAAACCTATTTCACCTTTAAAAAACAATCATAATATTGCACACAAACTTTGTCTTATACAGTTCTATACTATACACATTCTATACATTTATATATATTAAATATATTTTATAATACTGGATGAGATGGAAATCGTGTTATTTACGATAGTTGAACATTCAAATTATAAAAGTTTATAGGCATTTGTGTAAAATAAAACGCTTATTATGGGGTATTTGCGGCCTATCCTACACACATATATATATATACTAAGTTAATTATATTAAATTTATTAAATTAATTCGTTTCTCTCAGTCATTTTTTTTTTTTTTTGGTTAATTCAGCTATCATTGCGGAAAAGCGCGGCTAACGGTATAGGCGTCATGCCAATAATGCATCCAATCGTAACACCGATAACTCGACCCTGTATAATCAACAAAAACATTTCCTTGAATAATTTCACTGAAAAAGACTTCATCTTTTTAATTATTCAAGAATCTTTTTTATGTAAATTTTTACGTAGTACTCAATAATAAAACAAAAAAATATGTTCAATATAAAATAAAGTATAACGAAGCAATAAATTGTACCACATTCGCAGCTATCCGTGTCCTAGGTAGATTTAGTTGTGCTAGAGTTAATTTGGGCGCTACGAAGCCGATTTTTTGAGCAAATATCTCAACATAATGCACCGAACCAATTCCAATGACGTCAGATACCGTGTTGCCCAGCGCTGCCGCTGCCATGGTGGAGATAGGGAATCTTCTGTTCAGCATCAATTCGATTTGATCGCCCTGAAACATCAATCTTAAAAGTCGGCACATAGGAAATGACGAAAGTCCGTAAGATACATACAGCAACGATCATGATGAAGTTGTCAAGAAAACCAAATCCAACGAACGGAATTGCATTCGCGATCGCGACTGCAAAAATACAATTATTGTTCCACATTATTTATTTATACTTTTAATCGGAATTGAGATTTAAATTATTATATGTATATAAAACTCTTCTATATATATTTTATCTAATTAAAATTTTTTTAAAACAAGATATATTATTTAATCAATCTTTGCAGTAATGATAAATCTTTTAAAATAAAAGTATTATTTAATTTTTATCTTGTGAGCAGCAGATAGGAGATAAATAAGATAAAAACGCGACTGATTACTTGTTAGTGAATAAACTCTTTGATATTGAAAGTAATACCGAATAAATTGAATAATGAATTGAAAGTAATACATACCGAATACCAAGTCTTTTGTGGATGGCTCTGCAACGTGTTCAACTGCAAAAAACAAAAGATTCAATCTAAATCCGCAAGTTAATCGTATTTAATATGAAATTGCTACATAATTACTTAATGAAACTAGCAAACACTAAATGCAATATAAGGTAAATTGTTTTTATTGTTTATGAACACCAAAACTGTATATTGTGATGTATTTTTAATAAATTTAAATAAAAAAAGGAATCTTAAAATTCAAATGAAGGAAAAAAACAAAAAACTACAATTAAAGAGAATTTTGTAGTTTAACAAATTCTACAAAAATCATTTTATCCAAACAACTTTGCCTAAAATATGGATGAAAAATAATCTGGCCAAATGATTATTTCAAAAACAAAATTTGCAAGAAATACGAAAGAAAATATGAAAAATATGATAATTCTATAATTTATAAAAATGTATTTGGTTAAAAAAATTTAACAAGGACTAATTTCCATATTGGGGAAAAAGGTTTTTAAAAAATGAAAGAACCATAGAAAAGTGTCCAAAATATTACCTAACTGTGGCACTGTGGTTGGCCATGAAACATCCGAAAAGTTGTGTTAGAATAGAAGCAGGCAAGAGAGTTAGTGTAATTAGAGGAAAAGAGACACAGAGAGTGCTAGAGAGTTAAGAGAGAAATCGAGAAAAAACGAGAAACTTACAGAATAACATCCATGGAGATCGCATTGCAGGAAAAATATTCCATTATATCCAAAATACCATTAAATAACAGGGAGGTTAATTTTATTTTGGGAGATCTATAGGTAATAAATCTAAGTTAATGTTCATAATGTTTTTTTTTTATGAATGTAACGAACTATTACATTGCATTAAAGACATTTTAAATGATCCTGTACTATTTAATGATCCTATACTACTTCTTTCTTTAATAGTACCGATGATTCAATAAATGCGTGACATGTATGATTAAAAAAATATATAAAAATAATAATGTCCTTACCGTACTTGCGGTTTAACCAATCGTCCGGCATAGGGCAGTAGGTTCCTGTAGGATCCACCTCGCCTAATGATGGTATTTTGCTAGGTCTACCTAACTTACTCCTCCATCGGATAGCTGCCAGTTGACCTAGTAAAGATGCAAGAATTTTATTGTACTTCTTTGTGATATATGTATAAAACTAAATATATAAAAGAAGATCAATACATCTTCCCTATCAATTTATAATCTTATAAGAAGTTATTTTCTACATCTTTAAGATCAGGATTATAGCCTCTAGTTAAATAGTGAACATTTGTCTTGCAAGAATTTTATTATATATGTTTCTTTATACTATATCTATATATGTATATAGATATAGCATAAAAAAAAAATATATATATATATATATATGTAGAGCTAAATATGTAAAAGATCAATATCTTCTCCATTAATATATTTGTAAGAAATAATTGTCTGCAAATCTTTAAAATGAGGATTAGTCTTTCATTAAATAGCAAATGCTTGTCTAAGACTACAAATTTATTGGAGCAAGCGATGTCTACCTTCATAACCAGCCTTCTGTTCCGCTGATTTGCATTCGTTCAATGCTGTCAAGAACAAGCCACGTTCCTCCGAGGTGAGCTTTGACACCAACTCCTTCGCTTGCCGTTTTGTCAGAGCGTCGACGACGACGTCGGGGGAAATCGGAGTCCTCACGGAAGAGAACATTTTCGAGCTCTCGCGAAACCAGCCCAGAACTCGCGAGACATCAGCGACGCACAATGATGCGGGACATCGCCGTGACAGCACGTTGTTCATTGACGATTCGCAATTGGAGCAATGAAGTTGCTTAACGCCGAGCCGCATAACATCCCTCGGAGTAAATCCTCGTCGACCAAGAGCCGTCACCGATATACACATCTTGTCTAGGTATATGGGAGCGTCAAACGAATAAAAACTCACACGTTGATTCTTGCCGAGTATCTATAACGTATCCGTTCTCCCTTTTTCGAAAGGACAACCTCTCGGGAAGCATCTGGTGCGATCCGGTAAATGCGAGAAACGTATTCAAGGACCCAGTGATGTCAGAGTCCGACTTGGTCAGACGTCCGACTGACTCATGCCACTGGCGCCACTTGCCACCACTCAGCCACTTGACTGGACTGTCAATTCTGTCAAGCACAGTGGAAGTGGAAAGGCCATGACACACAAAAAGCTTAAGGGTCGACGGGAGTGACTAGAGTTCTGTATATAAAAGAGACTCGAAATCGGACTCCCACCAGAGTCCGCATCACGGTATCACCTCCAGCGTCAATATATTTGGGCCGCTTCAATATCATAAAGATAAACTCCGTTTAATATAAATGTTCCATACTCCGTTAGAGTAAAGTTTGTTTGCCGAAACAAGCAAAATTACAAGAACAATAATTTAATTTTAAAAAATCTATAATGCGAAAGCTTAATGACAAGAAATCAACGATGGACTCAGATAATCCGATGAATTAACTCTCGTACCAATACAGCTTGGCGACCACGTGTCAGCTGTCATTTACTTAAATAGCTGCGGTCACAATATGGCTGCTTAACTTAAGAAGGGATACCCAATCACAATACACGTCGGACTACCAATCAGAAACTCGGACATCAATGTCTCTCTTATATATAGAACTCTATTGGAGCGCAAGCCAACTCGGAGAGTGTGATGCAGCTACATATTTGTACTTTGTCATGTTCTATCATATATTGTTTTGTAAAAGCAATATTTTATCATGAAAGTCGGTTTAGTTTATATTTTACGAAGCTACGAAGTCGGAAAGAGCTAAGTTTTGCAATTTTGTTCTTAAAAACATTATAATAAACAAAATGATATGCTAATACGCTCGAATTTATTTACAGTGCGAATATGTTTTCATGCTGTTATTTTATCTACTAGAAGTAATATTACATTATGAAACTTTTTTAGTTTTTTTTTTTTTTTTTTTTTTTTTTTTTTTTTTTTTTTTTTTATGAAGCTGCAAAAGCGCGTACATAATCAGATTTTGCAAATTAATTTTTAAAAAGTGACAGTAAATAAAATTATATGCACCTCAAGTGTACTACAGTACACATCAAGTGTGAACTCGAACGTGATCAAAACGTTAGACCGGTCAGACGTAAAACGCGTTTTCTCCATTCTCCAATTTTTTTTAAGAAATAAAGAGTATTGCACAAAGTCGTTGTTGATATTACATGCAAAATATGGTATACCTGCATTTTCCGTCAAACCTAACAGAGGAAGAGTTGATGCTGCAGACTAAGTTCAGCAAACTGAAGAGAAAGGTACAGGTTATGTTTTTGTATGAAATATGTGATAAAATTTAATTTATCTGTTAGATATCCATTTCTCAATTAATTCATAACGCAAAATTCAAATTTCTGTTTAATCTACATGCAAAGATCATCGTTTTTTTTTTTCTAACAATTATATCTGTATCTGTATAAAGTATTTACCTTATATTTATTTTTAATTCTTGTCAATCATTCCTCAAATTATAGAAAAAAGCGCTACAAGACCTAAAAGCTCCTAAACAAGAAGCCGAACGCATTCCTCAGGCTCCAAAACGGCCTACGGAAGCAAGAGATGCTCGCGAAGTTGCTAAGAAGTTGATTAAATCTGGCGTAATCACAGCCCCAAAGACTCCTAAGCGACCAGAGCAAACTTTCAAAAGATCTCGCGGACTAGAAAGGAAGTTAAATAGTACAGAAAAGACGATTAGTTCCTATCAACCATTTTCGGCAATGCAGGAAGAAGAAGAAACGGAGACAGTAAGGCCAAAAGTTAAGGATTTATATAATAATTTTGTTGGTGCCTCTCAAGACACTGGAGAGAGAAATACCAGTGATACTCCAGTTCCTGCTAAACAAGAAATTAAACCACGTGCAGGAAATACAATATACGTATGTGGTTATAAAATAACAGAGGATTATCTAAAGAAGCACTTTCAAAGCTTTGGAAATATTATCCATATTTCCATGGAAGCAGAGAAAAAGTAAATATAAATCATGTTTTACACACTAATGTCCACTCATAGTTTTAGCAGATATTTTCGATACAATTATTAATAATCATTTCTATTCTTTTTTGCCCATAGCCATGGCTTTATAACCTTTGAAAAGGCCGAAGCTGCTGAGAGAGCAATAAGTGAAATGGATGGTAGCATGGTCTCGTCCATCCAATTAAAAGTATCGTTAGCAAGAAGGCAGCCGATAATAGAGCCAGTTAGTGACACTATGTCTAGTTCTATGTGGTCACCAATAGCAGCTAATTATTCACAGAAAAGTGCACATAAAGACAGACGGGAACTTAAAGTATACGAAGAGGACCTCTTCCAGTAACTGCAGGTATTTTTGTTGGCAATAATTTTTTAAATGTAATATTATATATGGTACCTCTGATATTATCAACATACTATTATGATAGATCATGATATTTTGTCACATCCTTATTTGGAAATAATACGGTTAATTTATTTTTAATTATACTTTAATTGTACTTTTTGTTTTTTATTATAACATATGTCTATCAACAAATTTGAATAGCAAACATTTGTATACTCTATATATAATAACTTTTTTATTATTATAATTATAACAAAATTCGTAATAGTGTAGAAATATTCATTAATATTTATCAATAAGAAAAAATATTATATAGTCGAACCTTATTTGCTGTAAAATCAGTTGAATCTTAGTTTTTAATTTCTTTTTTTGTTTTTTCATATTGATTAATTTTGTGATTAATTGGATTATATACAGAATACCTTTTTGTTAACGATTCTTTTAATTAAATGGAAGACACAATGGATATTATTTATTTTACTTTTAATTTCAGTTTTTTTAAGTCATAAAATCATGATTGTAAAAAAGAATAAAATTATATTATTGTAATAGTTATATCGAAAGTATCTACTAAATCTTTAAATTTACGTTATTCTAAATATAAGAGAAAACAAGGTATATATCGACTTTTTGGAGAAAAGAATAGAAATTGTGTTTTCTGAGAATTATAAATTAATATATAAAGGCTCGATTAAATAATTTTTTTCCTTAAATGTTATATATATTATTGACTGATGTATGTATATGAATATAGCACATGAAATTATATTAAGAATGATTGTAAATAGTATTCTTTAAATATTAAAGTTTTTAATTATATATTTGGCATATATTAATAATGTAATTACAATTTATTTTTTACAAACCTGGCACTTCATTCTGATATGTGTACAAGAGCTTTAATTCAATTCGAATTCTTTACTTCGTCATATTCTAGTATTTTCTTCAAGACAAAATTGTTGTACAAAACAGATTTATACAATATGAAATTTTAACTTCTATAAACCAATGAACTATTTACGGACTTCTTTGGCAAATTGGATTATAGAAGTGCTATTGAGGGGGATTAAAATAATCCCAATGATGATGATGTGTTACAATCCGTGTGCTACTGAAATAATATATCAACAAGCCTGCGATCAGAAGTAACAAGGCGCATATCGTTAATTCCACATCTCTTATCTTCTCTCTCGAGTCGTCCATACTTAACGTAGACGCTAAATACCCTATAAAATACCTCATGGCTTTAATACCAGCCAATCGGAGTGCTCGAAGAAGCTGCTGCGTAGTATCTATAACGCCGGGTTCTATATCAGAGCGTTGATTTGTTGGCGTTTCACTCAGAGAAAAGAACTGAGCTGGAATTTCGGAAGCTGGAAAGGCGATGAAGTGAGTCGAGCTCAAAGGAAAGGAAGATACTGGCGATTGAGAGGACTCCCTTTGCTTTTCCGTAAGGGATTGTCCCACGTCGGAAGACTGGGAAATAACAGCACGTTGTGGTTGACTGTCTTTAGGGACATCGTGTCTCGTATCCGAAGAATAGGAAATGACGGCACGCTGCGGTTTAGCGTCCGCAGAGATACCACCGTGTCTTGGTACGGTTGAATCAGGGGTCGACGTATCAGGGGTCACGGAAATGGCTGGTGGCAATGAACGAACCGGAGATGCGGTTTGCCGTGTGATACCTTTAGTAGGCGAGGAGGATCTAGATCTTGACTTGCGAGGAGTCTGTTCTTCTTTATTGTCGGACACATCGTTCTTGCTGCTACGAAGATCCGTAGACATTGCGCCCAGCTCGGTAGTAGCAGTAGTGATAGTAGCAGTAGCAGTAGTAGTAGTCGTAGTAGTAGTAATAGTAGTAGTAGTAGTCTGGACAGAGATACTCGGAGATTCGCCGACACGGTCCGGCGATTCTCTCAATTCGGAAGGCTGAGTTGAAGGCGCATCCGACGGAGGATATTCTCTCGATTCGGAGGGCCGGGTTGAAGGCGTATCCGATGGAGGATATGAGGCACGAGATTCATCCACGTGGGAGCCCGACGTGGTTCGCGGACTCAAAGTTAGGGGATGTTCGGAATCTAAAATTCGTAAGGACTTATCTTGAGCGACCGTGAACAAGTGTGTGGTAGATTCTTTACCCTTGAACTCTAATTCATCTATCGTAAGTGTCTGTGGGGAAGGGAATTCTTTGGCTTGAACAACTGAGAGGGGATGTGATATCTCTTTGTCCCTGACATCTACTACATTTGTAACAACCTTTTTATCCTCGCCAGCATCGGTCTTCTCATCTTCCGTAGACGTTGGTTCATTTACGACAGTCTCGCTGGGCTTCGCCGCTTCCGTCGGAACATCCTGCGACGCAGGTTGTCGCTCTTGAACTGGACTATTAGCCTTGATAGGAATGTCGGTTATCTTGTGGCTCGCGGATTCCTTTTCGCTCTCGCGATATCTTTCTTGTGCCTGGGTAGTCATCACGGTCTCCAAGTGACTCCTGATCGCTATTAGCTCTCTGATGATGGCCGGTGACAAACTTTCCTCCATGGAATCGCCACCTCTTAATTTAGATGCCGTAATCATCATCGCGTCTACCTCGGACGCCACGATTTTGTGCGCTTCTATCTGCGATACGCTCAGTCGATCAACTTTTAAATCTCCGACTTCGAGACTGCTGATTCTCAACGGCTCATCGGATAGAAAACTCGATCTGATTTGAGGTCGCGATTGTGATTCTTCTGTGACGTGTTCCTCCAGATGCGGCGCAGATCTATGCTTCGATTCCTCTCGAAAGTCAATTTCTCTCGTGGGCGATGGTGACGTTAGTGATGCAGTCTCGTATGCCATTCGGATGTCCTCTTCTTTTGGAAGCCGTTCTTCCTCTCCTTCTTCTCCTTTCTCTTCTTCTTCTTCTTCTTCTTCCTCTTTTCGTAAAAACTGTAGGATTGGTAACGGAGGTACGGGAGGTGTGGTCGTTCTGCTTGGACTGGGTATATGTTCCATCGATACCATTATCTGCGAGCCTGATCTAGAAGGTGTCATTATAAGTTTCGCCTGAGTGATCTCTAATTCCTCAATCACCATGTCGTCTGGCAATGGATCGGTCTGTGTTGCCGCCGTCGTCTCCATTGTCTCTTCATATTCAAACGGAGTGCGAGGTCGTCCAGCCATCGCATGTTCCTTTCTTATCCTGGGTGGTCGCGGTGGCGCCGGAAGCGGGCGGCCTTGGATCTTGTCGAGCAATTCGCCGCTGCGAAAATCCTTATGTTCAACCTCATCCACGTCGACCTCGATGTATGGCGCAGATTCGGATGGTATTAGAGTCATACTGATGATCGTGTCCGACGTCGTGCTGACGTCTCTTATTGTAGTGGGTCTTAGAGTACTATACGCTCGTTGAGGTCGCTTAGGCGGAGTCGGTCTCGGTGTCGTAGCGAACTTGTCGCGTTTTCTTCTGGGTGGTGGTGGTCTAGGCGGTTTTTCCCGCTTCTCTACGATTGCGTAGCCCGAGATATCTCGCGCCGAGCTATTCTCTTCCTCCTCCCGCGGTATGTCCTCCTCGACGTAACCAGCTTCTGGCAGAGACTCCGCACCGTGCGATGTTCTGTCCTCGTCAACGACTGACATAGTCCTCGAACGGGATCGTCTTTTCGGCGGTATCGGTAGCGGTTCTGGCACAGTGTCCTGCCGTTGAAGTCGCGCGTCTAAGTTCTCGATGTCCTCGTGACTTGCGGACATGACAACGTCGCCATTTGCAAATCGCTCGGTTAGCGATTGCCGTGATCGCGACGATCTTGCTGGAATTATCGGTTTCCTGGATTCGATGATCTCGATTTCCCAGTCGTCGCGATGACCGTTGCAAATCGGTGCGCTTACGTCGCCGTTTCTTCGGTCCATCATCGTTTCGCGATGCGAACGCTTTCTGCGTATTGGTACGATCGGTGGCACAGTTGAAAGAGTGGCAGGTGAATCGAGTACGGCAGTAATGGGTGTCGAAGGAGAGAGTATCGATGTCTCCATCGGTGGCTGCGAATGACTACGCAAGGATGATCTCGACTTTCTGCGCACCGGTTTCACCACGACTATGTCATCCAATGGTTCCTGTAACGGTTCCGGTTGTTCTCCCTCCGTTTGGTATACCACGCGATGTCTAGAATCACTTCTAGAATCACTCCTGGTGCGCTCACGAAACATCTCGATCGATGCCTCTCGACTATGTCGCGCCGCTGCCGATCGTTCCCGTTTTGGTCTGACCGGTGGTACTGCCTCGTTAGACTCTGCTAAATCTGCTTTGTGCTTTCTCAAAGTCCGCGTTCTCACAGGACGTTGAGGCGGAGTAGATGGAAGCTCGTCGTCTTGCAACGCATTGATGACTTCTGCTCTGAGAGCATCTCGGATTTCATCGGTCAAGTAATTGCCCAGATTCATGTCATCCTGACTGATACCGCTCTGTCGTAAAAAAAACTCGTCCGAGTCGATCTCCTCTATCACTCCGCGACGTCTTCGATCACAGGAACTGCCGCTCGATGCTTGCTGCTCACGATCAGACTGTATCGAGGAAGGCTCGTGTTCTTCTTCGCCTTCTTCCTCTTCGGATGCCATCTTACGTAGTCCAAATCGCCTCGGATCCATCGCCATGAACGCTCCTCCGTACCTTTCTTGCTCCAGAACTCGTGGCATGTCTTCGTCCAACGATCGCGACTTCAGAATCGGTCTGAATTTCTCCTTATGCATCATTTGCTGTTCTGCATGCCAATCATCCTGTACTGCCGCATCTTCGTTCTCTTCGGTGTCATCTCGGTGAACGTGTTTCATCTCTTGATCGTATAATTTCGGATCCACCTCCATTACTTCCTCGTGTTCGTACGACTCCTCCCATCTTCGCGACTTGTAGGATCTTTTCGGAGGAGCGGGATGCCGATCTGACATCTCTGATGATTCCTGTTCGTAGTCCATATACTGTATCTCCTCTTCTTCGTACTGTTCACGCTTTTTTGTATCTTCCCATGGAATCGCATGAGCCGCCGCCATTATCTCCTCCTCCGTTCCAGCGGACAATCTCGGCGGTTCTTCCATTGAACTTTGATGCCACGGAGGAGACCCCTCGCTTCCTGCTGCTTCCTCTGGACGATCTTGATCCTGAACGTAAGCCGAATCTCCAAAACGTTGCGCCCACCTGGTGCCAAAAGATTTTGTCTTCCGGGTACGAGGAAAGGTCGCGCTCTCTGCTGATTGAGTCCTGGAGTCTTTAGGCGAGGACGTCGCATACTCGCCGCGCTTCTTGGACTTTTTATCGAAGATGCGCGGATACGTGGCGAAATCAAAGATATTACGTTTAGAGCCAGCAGTGGATTCTGTCGAATGCTGCTGTTGTTGCTCGCGTAAGGGAGGCGGCCGTTTAACGCGAGCGAGCGCGCTGGGCAGACGGATGTTGGGCTTCTTGATGTTGAACTTCGACTTATCCGGCAAGTGGAAACGCGACTTGTCCGGTAAACTGAACTTCGGTCTCTCCGGCAGATGAAATTTGGATCTATCTGGCAGACTGAACCTCGGCCGTTCGAGGTTGAATTTCTCTGTCTTCTCGGAGATGGACGTTCTTATCCGATCGATTCTGCTGGGCCGCTTCTCCACGGACTTACGGGACTTGTCCGACTTGCCGCTGCTAGCCGCCGCTGATCTCGCCGTCGTCGTTGTCGTCGTCGTCGTCGTCGTCGTTGCTTTTTCGGGTTTCTGCCGTTTCTGCGGGAACGAGAACGTGGGCCGCTGGAAACCACGGAGCCGAGAGCGTAGCTTACTAGCCTGCGTCTTCAGGCGTTGAGGTAGGCCACGAGCGCCGCGTCGAAGCGGCAACTCTTCCACCACCGACGAGTCTATCTAAAATAATAAATGCTTCTCTGAAGAATAATGTGGGAATGCGAACCTTATCTAAAAGAATCGAAACTTCCGGCAATACTACAATATTAAAAATATAGTTAACATTTTTTTTATTTTTACTTCAAATTTAGTAAAGATAATTAAATAAGGACAAATTAATTCATAAGTATATATTTGTTTTTATTAATGCTATGTAAAATGTGCTCATATGTTTTTCATTTCAATGAGCCACATTAATTTTATAATTCATCTGAATGCTAGATATTTATATAATATTCCTTCAAGTATAAGATACTCTTAAAATTGATGCTATTTAATATACTATATATAACGTGTAATATATTAAAAGACGTAAGACGTTTGCATTATAAAGTAGTATTTAACATTGTCATCAAAAACTTTTATTTTATATTATAAAAAAACCTCTATCAGAACTAAAATATTACAAATACCTCATTTTAAGGTCACAATGAAAATGGATTAGTGTCGTGCGAAGCATTCGACATGCAATACCGTTTAGAAACACGCAAAGTACATTAAAAGTGAATATTTTAAAGTACTGTGAAGTAGTTAGCCACTGTAGCTAATCGTGAAGTAAGCCATCGTGAGGTTCGGAATCCATTTCGAATCTATTGTCGGATTTACCGAAATAAATCGCGAAAACTTTCGTGAGCGTCGCAGAGCGCGCGCGAACGACTTTACGTCCTCATTGAAAAATATCGGCAAGGTCGAGGGATGATTAATATTCCGGCGGCGCCACATATATTCTTGGATCCGATTGCGCCACCGATGGAGAAGCTCGAGTTTTCTGGAGAGTATTGCAACCAGCGGTATTGCACAATCGGACAGTGACACGCTTGCGTTTGAGCTTCCTTTTTACACGTGAGTTTCGCTAAATATAGGCGGTATATTCGACGCGAGTAAAACAAACCAAAGACAACAAGACGAGCCCTGCGAGCCTCGTAGCTTTTAAATTCCGGGGGTCTCTATCGATTCGTGCAGCAGCTATATTTAACCGTTTTTTATTTTACTCCCTTTTGTTCAATTCGCGAACGAGGAGCCTTTGCAGCAGCCACGATTCTCGGCCAATGAATATTGATTTACCGATTTGTGTTATTACTTCAACATATATAAGTCAAAATTGTCAAATAAAGAAATTAAAGAAGTAAGTTTCATAAGTAAAGTAAAAAAATAAATTTTATAAAAAGAAAAACTAAGATTATTATTGTATCATTAATTAAATGTATCTACATTCTATATAGAATATCTCACATTAGATATCATATTGATTGAATTTTAACCAATCAATGCCTATCAATCACGTTTTATAAGTATTGTTATAAGTTAGATAAATTTTTCTGTGATAACTGATAAGGAAATCCATAGAAGCGATTTTGATGAACTTTGAATATGTTATTTTCTGAACAAAAATAACAGAATACGTGTTTTTTTTATAAGGTTCCAATCGCATTTTTAGGAGGTGCAACACTTCTCTGAAAAAAATTGATTATTGTTTTTCGAAGCAAATATCGTCGAAACTAAGAGATAGAAAAGAAATCTGGAATAGAAGTTGAACGATTTTAAGAATACTTAATAATTATAATTTAACAAAACATTTTTTTAATTTTTTTTATTTAAACAAATTTTAAGTTATAAAATACTTTTTAAACCACACAACTTTTATTCAGGATATTTTTTTTCTCTTACAGTTTCGACAATATTCGTTTAAAGGAAGCGACTTTTTTTAAAGGGACGTTGCACCATCTAAAATTGTGATTGGGCTTTTATAAAAAAAAATACGCGTGTTCCTTATTTTTATCTAGAAAACAATACATTCAAAGTTCATCAAAATCGAAGAACCCTTCCATGGGTTTCCTTGTAAATTCTTTTTCCTTGTAAACATGTATGAAACCAAACTGTGAACTCTACCTGACTAGTGTTGACCTCGCCATCGGTTCTGGATTCTGTGTAGGGAGTGGATGCGAGGAATCGCTCCTCAAGCCTATCCTGAAACTGCTGTGCCGTGGGTTCCAATTCTTCGGAGGTATCACCGCCGGTTTCACCGAGTTCGCGGCCCTCCATCGCGCTGTCCTCGATTTTGCCATCCAGGGGGAGGATCACGTCGCCGTCCAGGATCAATTCCGGTGGCAGCCGGCTCCGGTCGTCGATGCTGTCGTCGCTGTCGGCGACGGGCATCACGTCCGTGTCGGTGATTCGCACGACCGGTGCCATCGCCGGATGCGGCAACGACGGCGGCGGTGGCGCGATCGGTTCGTAGTCGTGCTCGCTGCAGCGAGAATTCACGTTTATAGCGTGAGACCGATTGTATATAAATAAAACTACTCGCGTCGAATCATTAACACTTTGCCCAGTGACTTTCTATTGTTCTATGTCTTACTATACACTGTACGCCATTATAAGCGTATAATGTGATGATACGTAATATAATTAAAAATTAAAATGATTAATTGTTGAATAAAGATAAAACGTCCTACTTTATGTTTCATTATCTAATCATTTGTGTCGTTTAAAATTTTATTAGATAGCACTTATTTCTTAAATAATTTTGATAACGCCGGTCATTACATAGTGATCAAGTGAATGCGATTAAAAAATCAGACATATGAATGATTACTATATATCAACGTGTTAAATAAACAACTAAGAGTACATTTATTTCTTATGATTTTGCTATTTGTAAAGCTGCGAATTTTGAATGTATTTTTAACGAAATGTAATGCGATATTTTAGTTAGATTTCACCATCCAGGCAGAGTTTGCTTATTATTCTCGTAAAGTTAATAAACAATTGAAATATCAAATGCAATGAGTGTTCAGTAAAGATTATCAGATAAGTTAATAATAATTATCTTCAAATCGTTCTGAATAGCAATTATCGAAAATGTTATAAATTATATTTGAAAATTAGAATGAAAATGGCACGATAAAAGACGAGTTTTTATTTCTACGATAGTTCAAATTTTCTCAATGTGCACGATATTCGATAATTAATAATAAAATTTATAATAAAAAATAATACGGAAAAAAAAAATATATATATATATATCGCAAATGCAAAATTCATTCAATTATTTGAAATGTGTCTAGGCTTCTGTTTATACATTTTCCATTTCCTCCAATTCGAATATGACTTATTACTTCACATGTTTGACCCCCTTCCGATCTCATGAGACCGTAAACGAGTGCAGGGCAAAATTACACAGGATACCTATCGAGATCATGTCGATCGAACGAAACTCATCAACTGATACATGCCCCCATGTCATTTCGCGTTATGTTCGTTTTTTTAGAATCGAGCAAAAAAGTCGATTATGTTTTTATTGTCGCTTTAAAGGATATAGTACTCCGCAGTTTCTCATCGACCTCCTATAACGTTTTATCTCTTTTTACAGATCTCTGAAAATACTTACATCACTTTTCTATGTGAAGAATTTACGACTGTATCTAAAAATTTCCCATACTATAAACTGTGAGTCAGTTATAAAAAAAAATTATAAATTGTAAATTCGCTAAGTTTACATTTTTAGTGCTACAGATGTAAAGTCCAAAACGATACAAATATTGCAAAAATATCTGAGACGTCTTAAATTTTTTAGACTGTCTCTCTCTCTCTCTCTCTCTCTCTACCTTCCTCTTATATTTTCACGTTGTTTGAAATATATCTTGCATCGATAACTTTTATCAATAAGCAACATCTTATTTTTTGCTTTTCCATAACGCCCGGATTCGCACTCATTGCGAATTACATTATTCTCAATATTCGCAAATACGCTCACAGTGTAACACAGTTCCGTCAGATGTCCAGACTCGCCCCGGGGACATCGCAGCATGCGCGCGTGTACCGGTACACGCACGGATGCGGGACACGCGGGTCGCGGACGGGGAACTGGACTTGGCGGATTTGGGAGCTGACCGAGCTTTCTATCTATAGCCACCCGGGCGAACCTTAAATAGCTGCGACGATACGCGACACGATTTCGCACGGTGTAACCTATCACGATGCGCAGCTAATACCAACAATGAAATAGACATGGTGATCCCCAGAAGAGATCACTTTACCGTAGTTGTCCGTTCCGAGGGTGGGCCAACCATTATTATTTTTCGTCGATTTTGACTTGGACGGAACATTGGTGTATAGGGGGATACTGACCTGCAGCGGACCGCAGGTGGCTGCTGCATCGTCCTGGATGACGGTCTGACGAGGAGAGCACGTCGTTCCGGCAGAAGCGAGTCGCTCCGGTAGAACTGACAACCGCAACGGACCTCGCGTCCGAGGCTCGACGTTGACGACGCCCGCGAAGTGCGTCCTCGTTGCTCCGGCTCCATCCCCACCCCGAAGAAACACCGCAACTACACGGAGATCTCGGATACTCCAATCCACCTCCAGTCTCCTTTTCCTCTGTCCGCCTACCTGAACGACGATCAAGGGAGCAACGACGATAACGACGTCGACGTCGACGACGATGACGACGACGACGACGGCGTTTCGTCGTTCTTCCCGGAACGTCGTTCACGAAATACCCTTCGCCTCCCAGCCGAAGGGAAGCGGGAGAGATAAAAAGAGAAAAAAAAAAGAGAGATAGAGGGAGAGACAGAGTAGAGAGAAGGAGGCTGAGCGGCCCGCTAGAGCAGCCCGCTGCAGCGGCTCCTAGGCGACTCCCTTCTATACCCTCGGCCGCCCATCGCGAGCGCGACTGGGACGGATATTAGATTATTTATAGCAGCCTCCGGTATTCGACGGGCTGCGACACTGTCTCGGACCGTCCGAATCACCTGGTGCATCTGCGGTCCACTCGGACCATCGTGGCAAATTATATCGCGGATGTATCGCCACGCGGTCCGGGTGAAAGATCCGGATGGGTCTCTCCTCTTCTTCGTGTAGTTAGATAAACGGTTTGATAAACGTAAATAAAATTGCACTAATAAAAATTTCGCGATTGGCCAAGTCCCAAACGCGACGGTATTTCTGTAACGTGTATGTTGTTATTTTCAGTGTAGGAAGAAAGCGAATTGACGTGACTTGTAAAATATACGGAACTACTCGGACTTGCTACCGTCGGCATCTCTCAGCGATAAATGACGCTGATGAGTGCTGCTAATGCAGCAGGAAATTAGGGTACAGCTGCGATATTCTATGCTGCGTTAGCGCCACTTATTGGTGTCTTAATTGTTAGAAGAAGAGATACGACGGCGGCAGCGCTTTCGCGCTACTCAGTCAATTTTGTTATTTAATTATGGACAAAGTTACTTCTCTTTAAGTATTTCTTGCCATTGTTAACACGAGCGATGTATTTGTGAGTAAAAACCAAATTCTGCGCTGTAAAAATTAAAAAAAAAAAAAAAAGAATCGATGAAATATAAATAATCCTCATATACGAGCACACACGATATATGATCGTATAAATTGATGAGTAACTTCTGCTTTTACTTGATAATTAATCCTTGAGGAATAATAATTCTTAATAATGATTTTTCTTAATAATTATTCCTTGTGGGGGGTCGTCCTTGCTGCAGCTGGAATGAAACAGGCGCAATTCGATGAATCTAAGTAAAAAAATATGTACGTTTCTCGAAGCAGGAAAGTGTTGCGACTTGAGATAAAAACGACGATTACGTGATTTGATTTGAAAGTGAAATTTTTTCCTTTCGAACAATCTCGTTGCAATGACGCGCATTATCTCGCAGCACGCGAGCGTATAAAGAAAGTTATAAAGGCGGACGAACGTCATGCGCGACAACGTGGATTCGGCGATTGTGTCACATCTTGGCACTCGATGCCAGCACCGCGATACAATGCTTAATGATGAGACGGCTGTCGACTTTGTTAATGCACCTCGGTCAATGTAAAAATAATTCGTAGAGAAAGACGCAGCTGCATTGCATTCTTCTTGAAAGCTGCACGTTTGTAATTGTACATATGGTTCGTAATTCTGTATATACGGATGATGTTCCGCAGTATATACACGTGTATTTGGTGTCCCAAGATTACCGGCACATCTTTCATACACACTGAAAGATTAATCAAGAGAGCTGATCTTCCCCTACAATTTTGACTATATAATGCAGTTATGTTCATTCCCAACCACAATAAAAAAAGAAAATATATAAAAATTGGCATACAACTTGTGTGTACTATTAATGATTCTACATTTTTACTAAAAGTGGCTCAAATTAATCGAGAAGTGGCAGTAGAAGCGATGATAATTCTGTGACACCCTGCATACTGTATAGAGTATTCGATAACGAATGGTAAAATCCGAGGGGTTGATTTCACGTACAAAAATAAATCGAAATCGATTATTTAGAGTAGAAAAGCGTTATAGACGTTATAGAAGAGCGTAATAGATTCAATTTTTAAAAGCCACTTTTTTGAAAACAGAGCTTCATACAAAAAAAAAATTTAGTCTACATTTCTGATTTATTTTTACGTGTATAAAATCCCTTCTTTTTCGATTGTACCATTCATTACAGAACAATCTGTATAAAACGTTATATAAACGTTATATATAATATTCTTTTCTTAATATCTGTCGTGTACTATACAGTGTGTTCCAGACGTACCACACGTCGTTTCGACTGTCAACGTTAGACTGAGAGAATCTCAGAATGCCAATAGCTCTTGAGACATGAACAATGAGAGGTTCAAGTTTCACGAACATGTAAATAAATAACGAAGTGTCGTTTTTTTTTCAGCCAACTTGCTAAGTAAACGTTTACTTTTAAACTTTTAATTCAGCTCGTTAAAGATATTCAAAACTAAGTGGCGGACGGTGCTGCACGATTTAAGTTTTCGCTAAAGAAAAAAAGTCCACTCGAAAATACGTTAACGATTACGCGACTGAAAGATGGTCCGGTAAGTCTGAAACGCTCCATACTTTTGCAATACTTTATAAAATATATAGAATATACAGCACGTATTGTGTATGTGTCGTGTGTGTAAATATATAATACATTGTGTGTGTGTGTGTGTGTGTGTGTTTGTGTATGTGTGTATTGTGTTACGCTAGGAGTCCTATAACGACGTTCGCTCGACGTTCGTATGGCCGCTAAAGATCCGTTATAGTGTGATGTCATTCAGGAGGAAGGGATGATCGCATGTACAAGTGAGCGCCTAGCAATTTCTTCGATAATCTTCCGACTCGCATGGCCGCTCGCTTATCCCGTGCGAGTCGTCCGTACGGTTAACGTCAAACTCCTCGTCAAGCTCGTAGACCGCGCTCTACTTTTTGCTTATAAATAAACGAGCGAGGAGGAGAAGAGACATTTCCGTGCGCGCGTGGGTGACGCTCGACCGATCGCGAGCGACCACGACGAAGACGACGACGGCGACGTAGTGTCGGAGATGATGCGTCTCTGCCTTGAATCGCACGAAACGGGGACGGTGGGCGCATTTTCACGGTGTTCGAGTACGAGACAGAGAGAATGCAAATCATCGGGGATGTGTTATTCGTATGA
>NW_017305569.1:895211-912309 GCF_001594115.1 Trachymyrmex septentrionalis | reverse complement strand
TATATATATATATATATATATATATCTATGTTACAGTTGAAGCATTCGAGCGCATTTCAAGTGTGTAACTCTTGAAAAACCAGAAGCGGTAATTTAATCTTTACATTATCAGTCCGAAGCGTCGGTACGTAAGCAGCAATACTCGCTCGATCGCCGATCGAATTTCTATGGGATTTCTCCATATCGCAGCGTTGTCGTTATAATCGGACGGTGTAGGCGAGTCCCGTCGTCCGGCAATTACGCGAAATAGAGCGATTATCATGCCTCGGTGCCGCGTTGTGTCGTGTTGTTATTCCCATTATTGGTGTGCCGCGTCCAAGTTCTTGGGAAAGGACTTCCGGACTCCCTGATTCTCACTGACACGGCCGCGCGATCCCGCGAATTACGCGATTACTGCGAAGACGCGGTTTAATGAGGTCTCAGTGTAACGATTTTATTGTTGCAATTATAATTACAGTAGTCGTAATCGTAATCGTGGTTGTGAGATGGTAACACGGACGTCGTGTCGGGGACCGGGCAGGGTAGATGCCGGGGTCAGGCGAGCTCGTTGCTTTCCGGAAAGTGATCGCGGGCGTCCAGGCAGGCGGCTAGATCGAGCACCAGGTGGTGGAGGGTAGGATGCTCGAGGACTTCCGCGTCCGGCAGAGGCGGATGACAACGCGGCCTCTGCTGACGGCCCCTGAACGAACGGTGCAGGTTCAACACCACGTCGCAGAACACGTAGCGCACCAACAGCAGCCGCAGGAAGTCATCACCGAAGAACTGCAGCACGCTGGTCTCTACGAGTTGCGAGATCGCGGATCAACTTGTGAAACAACGAACATTCAGAAACGATTTGATTTAGTGGAGGAAGATGCTCTTCGAACGTCAGTTCTTTTTACAATTCGTAGCATTAAAATAAATGAGCGTATATTTTTCTTTGGAGTTAGTCCTTCATCGGTGAGACTTCGAAGGGGGTTGCTCCGCAACTTTTTAATTTTCTCGAGATATCTCGAGTTGAGCTTTCAAACAGGCTTTTCTAGAAGTGAGGCGCGAATTAAGAAAAAGCACACAGTTATCTTTTCTCTATATATAAAATTATGCGATATCTTGCCGAGACTCTTAAATTTTCGATTTTTCAACTTGAGTTGGCTCAGGGAAATTTGTGACAGTAAGCTAATCCGGTTGTATTTTGAGTAAATGTTCTGAATAGAAAGCATGTGATATAACACATTGATTCATCTCGGTAAAGATAATAGGTATCCATTAACTCAGGAGTTAAAGAGACGTACAGAAATCGGAGAACAGGAGTTCGCCGATAAATTCGTTTGGATCTAGGCCAAATGCGTTTATTGTTGTAACACGATCGTAAGTCGTATTCAATGAGCCAGACGGTTGCTGCCGCACAACGAATATGCCTTCGTTTTAACGATAAAATCGTAATTTTGCTCGCCCTTCTCAGTGTCGCGTTATAACTATCAAACACCACGCGATATACTGGTCAATTTGAATAAATCTTTTTCGATAACTATGTGCTTTTTTTAGAACGCGATACAATCCTACAGAAATGTTCTACCTTCAATTATTGCGATAAATATTCAAGGCGGATGTTTTAAAAACTGTTTCTTAAAATAATAGCAAAAGCGCTTGAATTCGACGATTCAGATCGATAAAATAGTAATTACTCCTATTTCAAAATAAAATGAATATAAATTTACAATTTCAATTATAATCTTTTCATTAACGATGCCAATTTTTAGCCGTCCAGCAATAAACTGACTGAGAGATGACTCAGGCTCTCCTAGCATTCATCGTCCTCCACTATCGCGTTCGTTGGCCCTTTTCATCTGATCGACGCTTTGGACAATTAGGATGCGTCGAGTATCCTTACCGCATCGGGAACGCGTTACGAGCTGACTGGCCTCGTTAAGGAATCGCTCGATGTAACGCTGGCAGCGCTCCCAATGTTGCACGGGCAGGCTCCCGACGTTGCATATAAGGCAAAAGGCGGCGAGGGGGGCGTGAAGAAATAGGGTGAACAGGCTGCCACCGTGTCGCAGGTCGCGCAGGGTCGGCGGTACGTCCTGCGGCGACATTAGCACCATCAGGGGTTGGCCGAAGTAACGCGGTATCTGTTGAAACACGAAGCTGTTGTCCGAATCGACGACGACGAAGAGCGGCTTCCTGGTGAAGGGATACAGATCACCCGGATACAGGCAGTGCGGCTCCTTACCGCCGGCTGGCCTCTTCCCGTGTTCTGGATCCCTCTTGCTGCACGTGGACACGCCGCCCAGGTCGTACCCCACTGCAAAATCGCAAAATTTTATCAACATCGTGCAATTCTGCGTTCGCCGATCCGTTAAACGGATGTTAGGCAACATTGAGGAGAAACTTCGGAAATCCGGAACTCGTGTTTATTTGACACGAAATATCTCGCAAGATTTACAATTGAGATAAGATATATATTCTTGAAAACGAGATGACTTTTTCTTAGCGAAAATTGATTCAATCTTTTTTTAGAATCTTTCAGATCTTTAACGTTTCAAATATTGTAGTAATTGATGCGTGAATTAAGATTTCAAGAATTAGGAAGATTATATGAATTTAATTAAATGATAAAAAAAAACTTTGTTATTTATATTTATTTAATACATGTATATTGTTTGATTTTCATTGATGATTCAGAACTTTATTCATCGTATTAAAATACATTATAAACGATCTTGTTTTAGAATATCTAAAATATTTCAGATATTCTTGATATAAATAGCAATTTATATATGAAACGTGACTTTCCCCAATGTTGCCATCACTCACCGCAACCATTATTTTAATTCTAAGCATAAGCAAACGTTCTAAAAATTTTATATATGCTTTTCGAAGCAGTTCTATCAAAAAGCCGTAGAATCCGTTCCGCATTATTTATGTTGCCAATTATTGTAATCGATGGATTCCTGGTTTCTAATACATTGATATTGATTGCAAAGCTAGATTCACCATCGTACGAATCTTTATTACGAAGCAGCCTTGATATTGAGACGATACTCTATTTTCCTTTAAAGACCTTCGCATTGCAGTGGCAACCGATATGTAATCTTGATCTAAGGCGTAATGTTCAATTCTCCTTAAATCGCGGCTAATCAAAGTTACATACAGATAAATTGCAAGTAACTTTGATTTTGTTCTATCAGCATAAATAACGCGTGCAAATATAATGGAATACACTAATTTATGAGACAATAATAATAAGAAGACAATACATAAAAATAGCAAAAGTCGCTCTCGAGACTCGACGTTCATGCCGCATTATCTGAATATAATAAACATTAATTAATTACTATTAAAATAACATTGATAAATAATTTTAAAAATTTTCAATAATTAGACATTCGTTCACATTTCTCAAGCCATTCCAAATATGTTTACGTTTTAAATCTATAAAAATTTCCAAAAATATTTTGCATAAAATATATCAAACATGCATTTTTAAAAACTGGTCTCGATATCTACAAACGAGAAGATACATTTATACATTTATAAATCCTCCCTCCTCAAAATCGCTATGACTATTCCATTATTATTATCGTTCATCATCGTTAATGAACGAAATATACATCCCGCACAAATTCAAGATGAGCGTAAAACAACTAAATAAAAAACACATTCAAATTAAATTTAACATAAGAATTTAAATATAAAAATATAACATAAAAATTCTAACATGAAAATCTTTTTGTTTTCTTACAATAACAACGATGCTAGTAAATCAGCAAGACATATTTACACCTCAAATTGAATAAAAAAATTTTTTAGAACATCCTCTATAAATTTACGAAAATCAAGCCAGAATTTGTTGAATAATCTCTCTTTCTCTCTTTCGCTTTCTCCATCGAAAAATTGTCAATCAATCTGGGACACTTTACGTGGTCGATTCGATACAAGGAGATGTTTCGGGAGATGCTCGCGTACACGTATATGAAACACGTGGTTGCGGCCTCAACGACATCGCGCGGATTATCGTGTCGTGGCAGTTCCAATTGAGAGAGCACGGGAAAGCCAGCCAGCCACTTCCACGATGATATCGGTTGCCAAAGTACCGGACTACCGACCGGGGAAACTGACCGAAAAGACCGACACGCGTACGCCTTCAGCTTCGTCGAGCGGGTGATGCGCTTTAACTCCGCATGACTGTACAACGGGCCGCTCTGTATCAGTGGTCACTTTTGGATGACCGCCGTTTATGCTGGCGCGCGATCGACTCAAGCAGAGCGGGAATGGACTTGGTGGTTGGACCCCGAGATTGCAGGGCGTGAAATGCGGGACTCGATACTTGCGATTGATAACGCTCAAGCGCGATCTAACGATTTGCAAACCAAATAATTTTATGCGATATCAAAGTCCGGATAAGAATGACAAATCTATTAGTTGGGACTTTAATACAAAGTTAAGTTTTAACATATAAATATACAAAAATCGAAAAAAAAAAACGATTTTACAGTATGACTAAAGTTATTGCACTATTTGCGTTTACTTGATCGTTATTTACTCTGTATTTTGATATAATAAATAATTTTGCATTTTAATCCTCTAGGAATATCTTGTTATTAAAAAAATTGTTTTTTACTAATTTTGCTAAAAAATTAATTGTTTAAAATGAAGAATCTATCAATATTTACACTAGTGATATATATATGTATATATTGTATTTATATATATATATCAGCATGATTTTTTTCTGGCAGTTAGAAATATTATTATATATTTCAGTTCACATACATTTGCATCTTCAGTTTTTAAGAGTAACTAATCCCGAATTTATCCCAAATTTAATTTTAAAGTGAACGTTGCAAATTTGCAACACACTTGCTCCTAGAGAATTAATCAATACTCTATTTGTGTACTAAAATGTTACGTTTGTAAAATGTGTTCAATTTTCTTCTGTATGTAAAAATATCTAATACGTAAATAAGAATCGCAGAGTAAAATGTTACATTGAAGGTGTTCTAATATTTATAATAATAAATAGTTAGACGGTATTCATACGTTCTTATGTATTTTAAGACCATCTTAAGTAATGCCTTATGCTAATACAGCTCTTTGATTGGCTTACGACGTCTTAAGATTGTACTTAAGATAGTTTTAAATATAAGAATCGATTATAAATACCGACCATTATCAAGTTAACGAGAAAATAACACGTAAGATTAATAACTTAAACAATTTCATATAAAAGTATTATCTAAATTTAACGATTTCTAATTATTTAGTTTAATTTTTTTCAACCAAGATTGCCTCCCCCCTTTATATTCTATCGCTTATTTTTATTCTTTATAAAAATATCATTTTCTCACGTGATATTTGTCGCATATTATTAATTGACCTATGATTGATAGGTCATCTTCGGTAGCGAAGCGAATGGAAAGCTACTTAAACGTTTGCATAAGCATTGCAACTGAAGTTTCTAACTTTTCTAAATAATGTACAGAGATAACTTATTAATAATACAGCTTGTTAAAACTAGCAGTCCCATCGAGCGATAAATTGAATGCACGATTTATAGAAGATGCATGTCACCCTTTCTTCAAGATCTATTTTCAGCGAATCTTCCGTTTAAAATAAAGGGATTTACGTCTAACGCCTATAAACTTGCGACAGCGCAGCGATAAAACGGACAATAAAAGCGTCAATATGAAACTCGATAAAACACTCACTTTCTTCAGGATGCTTGACGGTGGAGAAGCAGCCGTCCGCCGACAGGTACAGCAGTAACGCGCCGTTCGCTGGTAGCTCCTTGAAGCCACTTGCGAGGAACACTTGCACCTGGCTGTAGGTCGGCCTATACAGCAGGTACTTGTGCGGATTGTCACGTCTCGGCGCGCCGTTCTCCGGGCCAGGATAGGGCCCGGGTCTAAAGGGCATCCGGCCGGCCGGCGAGGCGTCGTGCAGGTGATTCGGGTCGTCTCTGGGCTCCCGCTCGAGTGTCTGCAGCATTCTGAACATGTCCATTGACAACTCACTGAACTTCACCTGATCGGCGCAATTGCCGACTATTAGGATCTCTTGGAGAGATAGGCACATGGGTGGCGATCGTTCGACGGGCGGGCAGGTCTGCGGACCGAGCCTGTGGGTCAGCACGATGGGGTTTGAATCCGAGTGCAGGACACCGACCGCGGACTCGGCCTTGACGAAAGCTTTGATTTCGTCGAGGACGAGGTTCCACTCGAGCTGATCATCGGGCTCGTAAGTGCTGGTGTAATCGGCTATCTGGGCGTCGAGCTCCTGCACAAGCTCCCGCACAAGCTTCATACGGTTCAGCAGGAGGCAGACGACGATGAAGCGGGCGTAATACCTGAGCTTCTTCACCATCAGATCGCTCCTGTCCTCCTTAGCAGCGCGGCTGTAATAGGCGCGACCGCGTATCGCCGCGTAGAACGAGTAGGCCTCGTGCAGGTAACTCGTCTCGCTGGTACGTAGATAGTAGTGGTAGTAGAGCTGGCCGATCTTGCTAGCGATCTCGCCGATCTGCCATCTCTTGAGGCCGTACTTCGTGTCCAGTATCGTTCTAAAAACAAAACGAAATTGTACACGTGAGCGTGCTGCTTCTTATTTTTTTTTATCGCCGAATTACTGGCAAATCTAAAAATTGACTTTTCCCCATATTCTTCTATGTCTACTGTATATAGATAGTCGAATTAAAATTAAGGCTTTTATTGTCAATGATCTTTTTTACCGTTTCTGAAAAATGCGTGTTTTGAGAACATTGGCGTTTATAACGAAATATATTTTTATAGATTAATGATTACGAGATGATTTAGGAATATATTTTTCTTGAAAGAAGATTTGCGAATATGTAATACTTGACAATAAAATAAAATTAATAACTTTAAATATCTTATATTTATTTTAAATCAAAAATAATCTATTTGAATATTATAATAAACTTATACGACTTAAGAAATCAGTCGTCAAATCAAAATGCAATTTACTTCATATCTCCAACAATAAAATAAATGTATACAATATAATAGATATACACGACAAATAAATAAATATGTAAAAATTAACAATAAAATAAATATCAATTATAATACACACATATGCACACACACAAATCACAACATTCCTAATTAGAAACATTAATAGAGTTCAGAAAGAACGGAGAGAGACTAAAAGACTTCCTTTGTTTGCCTCTCTTTCTTGTTTGCTTTATTGAAGATCCGCTTATTACGTACGTATTATACGATAACGTAATTAGCAACGACATGTAATGAAGTAACGACAGAAGCGAGAAAAACAAGTGAAAACTTTTTCCGCCAATATGTAACATTTCAATACGATGCGCGGAAATTGAGTTGTCCTATTGTAAGAATATCAACCAGTTATGTAAACGGAAATGAGATTCATTCGATCTCGTACTACTGCAAACTTGTGAGACTGGCTGACGAACAGATACAAAGTTTAAAGCGCAACACACGAGGACTTAGTCACGTGGACCTCGCCACGCAGACCTTTGTTTCATGTCATCGTCATCTGGATCGGTCGTCGTGACACCCGCGAACCATGATCAGGTATCGTGCTGCGGTATCGCGAACGCGTTCGCGTGCTAAAATTATATATCGTACACTCTACATCAAAACGCCAAGAACGATACCGTACGATATTTTCTACGATGGTCATAATCTTGCGGCATGCCTCGCCGAGCGCCACCACTGTCGTGCCGAATATGCCTGTTTCTACTCGATCGTGAGAGATCGCGGACGGGCATGGAGGTCATCCGAAGAAAATCGACAGAAATCGTTTAATCACCACGCATGCAAATTTATGAAATTGAATCAATATGATTTTCCACACTGCAGATATTCGGCACGCATATTGTTTATCCCCTATCAGTGAATCATTTTAGAAACGTTTATCTCTTGATAAAGTAATTCGAGAAATCGTCACGCATACACCAAGTGTACCTCAAAAGATCGAAGAAACCTCGCCATAAAGTTATGTATTTCCCTCGCTTTTTCACATATACACAAGCAGACGCATACACGCGCGCACGCTCCCTCTCTTCCTCTCCCTCTCTCCCCCTTTTTCTTGCCCTTATCTTTATTACTCACCTGTGCTGTTGCTGGAACTTCCACAGCTTCGTGTAGACGTCGAAGGTCCGCCCGAAGTAACCCTGCCACTGCTTATGCCCGTATTGCGGCAGGTCGCGCAGCCCGTTGAACAGCTGCTTGCTCTTCTCGAGCAGGTGACAGAACTCGAGGACGACTTTGCGCTCATGGTCGTCCATGCCAGCCATCATGACCATCTTTTCGGCGAGTCGAGACCGCGGCCGGACGCTGGCTGGACGCCCTTCTCGACGACACGGTCGCGGCGGGCCCGCGTGATGGCGCCTGGCGATTCCGCCACCCTTTAGCACGGCGCCTACGACGACGGCGACTACGGCGACCAATCAATACTTGCCCACCCCGCATCAGGGGGAGCAGCGTGTGCGCCACCACCGCCGCTGCCGACGCCGTCGTGACGCCTAGCGTCGACGTCGACGGCGGAGGCGGCGGCGACGCCAACCGCAGCGACGACGTTCGCGGACATCTGTGCGAGCGACGTCGAGGCTTGGGGATATTTACTCTCGCAAATCGATATTCTCGTCCTAAAAGGTAAAATGTTGGTGGAGGTAACTGTTCCTCTTAGGAGATAATCCCGGCTAATAGTATATTATAATAATTTGATACTATATATTTTTTATAGTTGTAACATAGTTGAGTAAAAGTACAGCAAACAGTAGAAGATCCCTGGCTTAAATCAGACTCGTGACATTTTATTAAATCTACTTAAAGACCTTATTAATTATTTACTTAAAAAATAATCATGCGTTTTATGAAAGAAAAGGGTGTGTTTTTAATACAATAGTCTATAATATTCAAAGAATTGGAATTGTTAGAAACTTAATTGTTTGCACTATCCGTGGAAAAAATTCTAGTTCTATCTATCCGATCGGTAGACCATTGTTGAGGTTGAGATCGATAAATTTCTACCCCATGGTAATGAATACTGCAGGTAACTGCCTAGGGTTGATCTGTACACAGTCGGTCTAATTTTACTCTTGTCCAGTCATTACCTACAGCTCTACTGATATATCTTCGAAATGATTATACCATTTATACACTCGAAGCAACAACCAACGGAAGGAATATGAATATTAAAGTGTGAATACTACAAGAATACCGCAAAGTTGAAGAATAACGAAAAGATTGCAGATATTACGATCAATTAATTTTTCTCAAAGTTGGTTAATATCTGTATTCATGAAAATAATAATATGATATATGTACATAACTATATATTTTACAAATTTTTTTTTAATATGAAATATTTTAGATATTAATATATATTATAATATATAATAAGAGAATATCGATTTTTAATTATTTGAATATAAACCCTTTTTAAAAGATGCTTTAATGTAAAATTATTTACTTTGTTTTTATCATTTCTTGAAAATTAACGTTACGTTTAAATTTTTTACTGAAGCAAAGTCTTTTCCAAATAAACAAAATTAAACAACCTTTTTAATTTTTTTGTCTTTTTTAGAATCCTCCAAGAAATCACCTAAAGGAATTAGTTACTTTATAATCATTCTTACTAATCATCTGATGTGAATCTTAAAGGTAACGCAAACCAAAAAAATATAATTAAAACGTCCGAATTTCTGATTCAGTTATTTTACTCACACAAGCCCGTTTTAGTAATTAAATTACACGTATCATTAAAATCTCAAGATCACGTACTTCACGTACTTTATTCAATTGATATCTCTTTTCCATCGTACGAATCTCCGAACTCCCTCGAAAATCTAACTAACTTTCTATACTCGTCCGGACTCTAACGAGGCCTGTCCGTTTTTCTTTCACCGTAATTAAAATTTCCCGACGAAAGGAGGGTAAACGCCACGCCAGCGAACAGAGTGCCGGAGAACAGGGGGTGGTTGTGGCCGCTCGACACTTTCGTCGCCGCGGCTCGTTACGGCGGCAGCGACGGTGGGAGTTTTACCACCCCGCTAGTCGACTACCGTCGTCGGCGGAGATTAATTAACTAGATAACGGTCGGTGACTGGGAAAGAGGGCGAAGAGAGCGGATAAAAAGGGTGAAGAGAGAGAGAGAGAGAGAGAGAGAGAGAATCAAATAGAGCGAAAGAATGATGAGCGAGAGAAACGCTCCAGAGACGAGGAATGGAAAGCATCACCAGGAGGGGAGGAGGGGGGGAGAAGGGGGGACGCGAGAGAACGCGATGCAACCCATGGGCCGACCATGGGAATCCCTACTAGCGAACCATGGTACCATGGGGGTGGCCGCGATGGTGGTAGGTGGCAGCCAGGGGGCCATTTCCAGAGGCCGGACGGTATAGAGTCCGGAGTATATCGACTGTGTCGCCTCATCTACAAGTCAATCAGGCTCGCGTGTCGGCGGCTCGTGAGGCCTGCTGGTACACGTAAGTAAGTAGCCAGGTCTGATGGGCACCTACACGCATCCCCTGTGCGGTACCCGCGCCTAATACGAGGCGCTACCGTCGTCGACAACGGGGCACCTTCGCTCGACGGGTATGCAAGTATAATGCGCTGGCGCATATATAAATGCTTATGGTAATCCGCGCGCGGTCGGCTTGTTTCGATGCTGGCCGGATGTCTGCTAGATAGAACCCGCTCCCTATCGCCCATTGCTATCGGTACGTATGCCACTGCCGTAATGGCCCTATGACGTTTTCTTGCGTATCGCGAACGGATCTGCTATTGTTGGGATATCGGCAACCGCAAACGTAAGAGTTTAAAAAATACCTTTACGTAATGGCACAATAGAAGATATTAAAAAATGCAATTTTTTGTTATCTTTCGAAGTCAAACATTATTTTACGAATATAAACGTAACGTAACGTTTCTGATCACAGATTCTTTACTTTGATTATACCTTCTTTCATTTGCGCAACATATATTTGACGCTTGGCTGAAAAGAGTTAGTGTTAACACAAATTAATTTAAAAGCCGTGAATAGGATTATCTAACTGCGTATTAGAATTCGCGAAATTATGAGTCGAGGTGAAACTGTTCGTCCCGATGAGTCAGCTTGCAATCGATGAGCTCGAATCACGGTCGAAGCGATCTGCGCGTCGACATGGTTCGAGTCATGACTCGGCTCAAACGGCCGCCGCTGGCAGCTGGCTGTCTGGGTATAGACAAGTGATCATATCGTGTCGTTAACTGATATTAATAGCAGGGCGCGGTGAGCCACGGGTGGAGACTGCTCTTCCTCTCTCTCTCTCTCTCTCTCTCTCTCCCTCTCCCTCTCCCTCTCCCTCCTTGTGTTCCGCTCCTCTGTTCCGCATCGATGTACGCTCGAGCGACCCTTGGCCTTAATTGCAACAAATTAAATCAGGCGATATATCGGTGAATCCCTCGGGTCAAATTTACGTACGAAGCGTGCCGCGATTGTGCGTCTTTTCACCGTTGCGGCTCGTCTCGTGTGCACGTTGCTTCTAATTGCACTTCTTTTGTATCAAAAGTACAAGCGGCAACCACTCTGAGTTGAGAACATTTGGAGAATAGCCTTAACAAACGGCCAACTGCTTGTAATTTGCGTGTCCTACATAAATCTGTCAAAGTTTCAAACTTACTATACATTTTTCGCCTACAAATTTATGACAGAATTTAGAAGCCATCCGTTTTTTACTTAGCAAGAGAAAGAAAAACAAGGAAAATGATTCAATAATATAAAGACGAAGCATGTATTATAAAATTCATAAAAATTATTTAGAGGCATAAGATGATTAAAAATTTTAATATTTCAATTATTTTATTTTATATTACACAGCTTTGGTGTTGTGTGAAAACGTTCTAATAAAAAATATCTAACGGAAGATAAAAAACAGTTTTATTAAAATTAAAAATTAAAGAACAGTTCTAAAAATAATATTTATTCTTATAATAATTTAATATTTTGTTAGCCCTCTTTTAAAAGTTTATTTTCCCAAAAAATGCGATAAATTAAGAGTGTCTTATATTTAATTTGGCCAAAGCTATACTACATATCGCTTGCTGTTTTTACTCATTGAAGAAGAAAGCTTTTTTAAATAACACTTTTCCATTATTATGTTTCTATAAAATTTTAACAGAAGCTATTAAAATGTTTGATCATACAAAAAGAAATTTCTTATATAGACAAGACTCTAAATTCTAAAAGATTATGGCTCTTCACTTGAACAAGTATCGCTAAGGGGCTTTCTGAAAATTCTTAATAAACGCCTCCAAGGAAGAAAAGACTAAATTACTCACGTAACGTCAGAAAACCGTTGTAGTAAATCTGTAGCATTTCTAGAGTAATTTATTTTCACGAACACGCGAGAAGAAGATTAACGTGTTACTATTTTATACGCTGGTATCTGGTACTGTTCATCCCGGTGAAATATCGTGACCGAATTCACGAGATACGAAAGAGATTTTTAAGCATGCGAATAAATTCGCGTTCTTTTTAATGTGTTGCTTTAACCTGTTGAATGCGTTGCTGTTCGTGACAAACAGTGATTACATTTACTCTCTTGAGTCAGATTCATTTTTTCTTTTATCATTTCGACGATCACGTTTTGCGCACGATAAGCGTATTAACCCCGTTGCGACCTTCCCAGAAGGAATTCGCGATATTAAGATTTACTGTAAAAAAACATCATCGTTTTCCATTCTGTTCTCAGCATTTAATATTTTTCTTACAGTAGCAACGGAACATATCAATAATTATTGTAAAAATATTGCTAAATATTTCTTATACATAGATAATTATTTTGAGTGTAAAGAATAAACAATATATATAATCGATTAATTGTAAGTTTAAGCAACGTACTCTAAAACATAAATTCCTGTCTTTATTATTATTTAAATTAAATGTAAATTGTTTGTAATATATTTTTTTCATTTCCACCTTCTCCCTTTCTTTCATCTGTAATTTAGCAATTATCATTTTATAATTGTTTTTGCATGTGTAGAAATTATAGATGTAGAAATTCCAGAAAGAGATCATTATAAACCAAAACTTTATAAATCAAATTGATTTTACATTTGTGTATGTCAAATATATATTTCGTTTTATTTACTATATTGCTTTTAATTTAAACTTACGAAGATCACATTTCGTTTAAATTACAAATTTTCTTTCGCTCGTAATAAATTCATCAACATTATATTTTATGCAAATTCAGTATAGAAAATTAATAGAGTGATATTAATTTTCTATACTTAATTTGCATAAAGTATAATGTGTGTGTTATATGATAAGAAGATATCTTTTCGGCCACTATAATAACATAAATATCTATCATATTGATTATTGTCTCAGTTTTTCGTTAAAAATTTTTGTTTTTAAATTAATTTCAAAACTACATCTTCTGTTTTTCGAAAGTCATGTGTAAAGATATCTAGTTGTATTAAAAAAAAGAAGGAGAAAGAACTAAAGATAAAAACAGAAAGAAAGAAACAGAGAAAGGAGAGAGAAAGAAAGAGAGAAATAAGGTAAAAAGAACGATCGTGGAGACGACTTTTGATATTTCCTGCCCTTACCATTAGCCAAGCAAGACTTGAACGGGATAGGACGGGGTAGAGCGGTGGATGCGAGGAAAGCCTCAGGAAGCTCTAACTCACGGGCAAAGGGGCAACCCACCCCGTTCGACCGAGCCGGCCCCTGCCATTAACATTAACCGAGCACATACAGGGTGTTTGCAATGGCATTATCGATCGGCCTGGGTGAAAAAAGACCAGCGAATCGAGCACTTTGTACGATACGTGCAGGAAACGCCTAGTTTACATTCACGAAAGCCGGCTAAACGCCGATAGACTCGTCCTCGCGGTTATACGCGAACCTCGTGCGTGATAAGCGGTTACCGTTGGTGAAGACATCGCCGAGGAAAATATATTTTTCGCGGCATATACCACATCCAAGTTTAGAGATATAAATTTTCACAAATATATATTTTGCAGAAAAATGTTTAATTCTAGAACGATAAAGAATTCCTTTACCGCTTGTCAAATGTCCAAAAATACAAATACTTTTTAAAAGGTAAAAATATAAAGATATGTTATCTAATCTATTATTTGAAATATCATCATTGCTATTAAGTTTACAAAGGACTGCTTCAGAATTTTTTTTATTCAAGTATAATATTTTTTAACGACAAACGAAGTTATTGTTGAGCATAACCAAATTAAGCGAAATATTTGATAAAATATTTTTCTAGCGTAACAGTACAATTACAATTATAAATAAAGTCCAGAAAAGTTAAGAAAAGTCTCAATGTCAAAGAATATAGTTACGAAATATAGTTATAAAAAAACCGATTGTATAACAAAAAAAATTTCTGCAAAATTCTTTTCTATGTATTTGAAAGCGTTTTTCGCTTGCGCGGCTCGGACGTGTTGTTGTTTGCACAGAAGAATAAAACTATCAGACTTTTACATGACAATGCACTTCGGATCGCGCAGATCACGATCAGTCGTATGTACAATGCATTGATGTTTCTCGCACGATTGACATCGCTTCTCGTCCGACGATCGGAAACTTTACGCATGAACGAAGAGGTACGACATTATTCATGGCGGTCATAGGAAGCGGAACAACGGCGATGACCGTCGTTAGGAGTGTCTGAAGTACATGTAAAAATAGCTTGCGACAGAACCGTTTAAACAATTCTGGAATTAAGCTTTAACGTAAATACAAATCTGTTCTAATATTAAGGAAACTTTTTCAATTTTACAATCAACTTTTCAATATTTCATAAAATAGAAGTTTATATTAGAAGTTTAAATAGAGATAAAAATGGCGCAATTGGCTAAAGATACAAATAATCAATAGATTTCTTAATAATAAATTAAATACTAAATTTATGTTCATTTCTATTAATGTAAATTAGCTTATTTTTGATCATTTTCTAAAGAATAGAAATAAGTTTTAGTGAAAATATAGTTTATCATCTAACTTGTAATTCTTGTCCTCCATTTTATAAACATTTTTACTATACATATAACATAATTTAATAATTTTATCATTTTCTAACAGATATAATCTTGTAAACATAATTGATTACACATACAAGATTAAATTATTTGAAGGATTCAGAGATTTAGAATAAAACAAGGAGAGATCTTTAAGATATAAACTTTATTTTATTTTATTTATATTGAATGTAGAAATATCTGAATTAAAAAATAAATTACAATCTATATTTCTTCAAATATAATTTGCAATTATTAATTCAATCTTATACATACTTTTGTATCGTTAAATTCAAAAAGAAAAAAATTAACAACAAAGACAAATTAAACCTTTTGTTTCCAATGATTCGTACTCTTCTCTTTTTACTCAGAGTCAACAAATTATAAACCTTGCATCGTGATGATAATATTTCATTTTCTTTCTTTTTCTTCAGTAAACATCTTCATATAACTTCATTATTTTTATCGTATCGACATAGCGGAGGACACGATGGTTTTTAGCAGTATGGAAATTTTTCTCATTCGTACGCGTGCGTCCATACAAATCACGAATTTTATGCAATGTGCGGGATATAACGAAACGGAATTCTATTAAATCAAAGCATTGATTTTGTCGCCACTGCCACCGCCGCCACCGCCGCGCCGCGCTGCTGCCGATGGCGCGCGAGTTGGTTAACGAAGGCGGCGATAACGATACATTATTATCGCGATACGTATGAATATATGCTACCCCATGCCCGGGCTGCCCTTTGAAAATCGTATACCAGGCACGTGTCCGGCCTGTCGCGCCCCCGTTGTTACTCCACCGCGTGGATCAGATAATTTTCACTACAAGCAGATAGGCTCACTATTCGCACGGCGAACCGATCTCGCACGAAGATCACGCGATATCGCTGATATATTAATCAAACAAATTGGACATTTCAACCGTGTCATCGGCCAACAGCCACGATGATTTTCTAGTCATAGATCCACTTTGTCGTCCTATCCCTTTCTCTTTGAGATTCTTCACTAATTCCAAAGTGGTCCAACAATGGTCTTCTCTCCAGTTTTTCTTTTGCTTATCTTTTTCTTCTCTGTTCTGCGTCACTTTTTTATATGCTATTCTTACATCGTACGATAAACCACAAAAAAGATATCGAACACATATATTTGGCCCACGGAAAGAATGTTAAATGATTTTCTGGTCTCGGGCAAAATACAAAATTGTATCATTTACTTATATAATTTACGCTCCAATTGACGAACTTCTATGTAATAAAAATTTATTCATCAATCAGTGTATCTCAAAATCATTTTAATCTTCTACAACTAAAATATCGTGTACGTGTCTCTTTTTTTATACTAAAAACACTATAATTTTAATATAATTATATAAGCCAAAAGTTTAAGAAACCTATGAAAATAGAATATCTAATAATGCAGTTTAAAGGAAAATGTCTGAAGGGAGTTCGAATTACATCGAAAGAAAAATAATTTCATACAAAGTTCAATCTCTTTTTTTAGCAACTCTTACGGCCTAAACTTCGATCGCAAGAGTCAATTTATTTCCATTGCCGTCAATCTCTCCCGTTTCCACCCCTTTTTCACAAAGTAACTCGTCGCTGTTACCTCAAAAGCACATCCGTGTCGCTTACGGAAAATCACTGACGGCACCTGATCGCAGTACGTGTAGGAACGTGTACTTTATTATTACCTTTCAGCGCCTTCCGCGCGGAGGAGGCGCTTTTCGCGCGGTTACCCCGCATGCTTGGTGTCGGGCGCGATCAACTCATGACAGCGCACCGCGCGATCGGCGTCAATCCATTTCTCGCTCGTCTCTGCGGGTGCTTATCACGCTTACGCCAGTATCCACGGCATCAATAATAATAAAAGCACCGTGGGATATCGCGCGCGTCTCGTATGACGCTCCGCGGGAAGCCTTCCGCCACGTTTCCCACCTACGCTCTTCTAACGCGTGAAGCGGGGTGAGGCCGAAGGAGACAGTGGCGAAACGAGGGTGGAGAAAGACGGTCAAGAGAGACGGAGGGAGAATGGGTGGCAGAGAGAGAAGAAGAATGCATGTAAGCGCGAGAGAGAGAGAGAGAGAGGGGGGGGAA
>NW_017305569.1:894612-895111 GCF_001594115.1 Trachymyrmex septentrionalis | reverse complement strand
AGAGAGAGAAGAAGAATGCATGTAAGCGCGAGAGAGAGAGAGAGAGAGAGAGAGGGGGGGAGGGGGGAAGAGAGAGGGAGAGGGAGAGAGAGAAAGGAGCAGCCTGGTGGATGATCCCGCCTCTAAGGAGCCGCTCCGTGTCGGAGAGCTCGTGTCCGGGGGCGAGAGCGGGAATCTACCCCGCGTCCTCTTCTCCCTCTCCGTTCTCTCCACCCTCGTCGTCCACCCTCGCCTCTCTGTCTCCCCGTCTCCCTCTCGCTCGGCTCGCTTTTTCCCCCCCGCGGAGGACGTACCGGCGCAGGCTCCGATACAGCCAATCGTCGGACCGCGACTGATAACGACGCTGCCAAATGTGCGTCCGTCGTACCGCGGCCGAGTCTGCCACGGTGGTCCACGCGCGCTGACAAACTCTCGGGATATCCCCGCGAGCGAACGAACGAGCGAGTGAACGAGCGATCGAACCGAAGTCACCGTTCTGGTAATCCCCGCGAAGAGACAT
>NW_017305569.1:889363-894512 GCF_001594115.1 Trachymyrmex septentrionalis | reverse complement strand
CTCTCTCTCTCTCTCTCTCTCTCTCTCTCTCTCTCTCTCTCTGGCGAGTACATGTATCTACCCTCCCCCATACTTGTTACTCGCTTTCCATCCGTCGCGATTCTCAGTGTCGGTTCCGCAGTCAATGATCCCTCTCTCGATTTTTTCCGGACGCCACAGTGAACATTTAAAGTGAACGTGAAGATATTGGAAACGATCGAGGAGATCTTTACGAGGAGGCCGTTGCCGGTGGAGACAAAACGCGAGAATCGCGATCCATCGAATATATATTGTCGGTGAGATCCAAGGAGATATCTCGGGGAATTTAACTGGATCAGTGACAGTACTGGACAAGATACCACGTAGGCCCCCGCATTGACGGTAAGTGTCTGACGTTTCGTTTTTCCGGTTAGTGCGGCAGAAATCGGGGCGTTTTACGCGCTGGAGAATCGTACGGGGAAGAACACCTCGAAAAGAGGAAACCGAAGATTGTCGGCCGCGCGCTTCCGTCGCACCGGTGCCTCTCGCCGATGGAACAATATCGATAACACCGAAAGCAACCGCGATCGTTTTGCATTGTTTGTACGCAGATTTATACGGCGATTTTACGAGCGTTTTTTCTTCGATATTTGGTATTTATCTACAAATTTGTCGTTCAACCAATCAATCTATCATAAACTACTAAGCAATAGAGTTGTATCTTTTTTTTCTTACTGTATCACGTCAGTATTAATTAATAATCTGTTTCGTGTATCAGCTATACTCGTATACGATCAATTTGTATCTCATCCTCTTTTTAAAATGCTAATCGTAGGAAATGCAGATCTTAAAATATTATACAAAAAGGAAATCGATAAAATTGTTTGCTTATTTGTTTATTAATTATTTGCTCGTTTAAACTCTTAAGCCATGTTATCGTTTCAATTGAAATAATAAGAATTTAGAAGAGAAATTGTAATAAGATTTGTGATGAATCTTGCAAACGTAAAATAATAAAGATTTTATTTTTATCGTGTTACTTTTCTGATACTTTCAATTAGGAGAAGTTTATAAATATATTATCATTTAAATTAATTTAAACACCGTAATTAATCTTCGTATTTATAATCACTTTCTTTCTCGTGTTGAAATTCCAAGCTTCGTTCAATCGTAGTAACTGTATTGCAGCAAATAACTATACGCCAAAAAATGACTGAATTAGGTAACGTGATAAGCAAAGATACCAAAATTTTTCAGAATAATGTATAATAAATTTCATAATTGAACTATTAAATACTTACACAAACTGAAAATACTTAAACGTATTAATTATAGTAGTATAGATTATAGTAGCGTAGATATCAGTAAATCCGAGAATCCGCGCGAACGGAAGCACTTCGGCATCGCAGGACGTGGCCTTATAATCCCGTTGACGGAGCCTTACGCATGACGCGTCTCCGCGTCTGTCGCCACGCACGTTTTACGGGCTAAACGGCGAGCGCACGCATTGACCAACGCGAAATTACCGCGCGTGTCCACCGACCGCTACGTCGTCCCCTTGCTTTAGCGCGTTACGCACCGCGATCGCCGTTTTTATTCTTCTTTTCTTCTTTTAGTAAAATGCAAAATTTTCACACGCGTGTGAAGAAAAATATGATTTTATATACGCACGTCGTTTATAATTAGAACGTTCTCAATGAGAAAACCGCACATTTCGATACAATTCGGACGCTCGCAAAACTTGTGTAAATAATTTCATTGTATTCAAAACAATAATATTATTCTATTCGAGCTTATATAGGACTTATCTTTGTTTATAAAATAAAATAATTCTGCTTCCGGTTTTTTCGTATGAGTATAAATGCGCACGATTAAAATGATTTCGTAGTGTAAAATATAAAATTCAGTTTCTCCGTTTAATTCTACTTTATTATTTTTGCTCTCAAAGATCTACAATATGTAAGAAGGAAAAAATTAATTACTTCGCATTGATTGACTCAATATTAGAATATAACACATCATCATAATTTTACGATTTCTTTCAATTACGTGTAAAATGTTTTCTAGAAATAGTTGTTTTTCTTTTTATTTCTCACGCGATTTCTCTTGATTTTAAGATTTATTGAATCGCATTTTACTTCGCTTGAAACAGGAATATCTTCTACTGAGGAATTGATTTTTAATTTATCGACGAGGATTTCTTTGACAGGAAATAAAGCGTCGCGACATGATTTTCACACGACATCGGGATGCGTTTTTCCCGGTGGTCTCGAGCGGCTTTTTCTCCCTCTCGCGTGCAATCGCGCGCCTGTGTCGCGTCCGCGACGATGCGCTTAAATGATATGTGTGTGTAGATATATATATACATATATATGCGAGACGAGAGTTTAGACGAGGTAGGCAGAGGGGTTTCCGGCGAGCGTTAACAGAGTAACAGAGTGATGTAATGAGGCCCGGAAGCAGGCAATTTGCTGCCCGCGGCGGCCACAGTTGCGCGAGACAACCTGCCCGGAGTACCTTCTTCTTGATATCGCGGTCCAGCCTTCTTCGTATCGGACACCTGACCGAATAAACCTGCGGAAAGTGATGTCGTGAAAAAGCGCGAATAGGGAAAACAATACTACGCGGCCATCGCGTGCGAGTGCGTGCGAAGAGAAATCGTCAACGCGCGTCGAGGAGAGTAATTATCTCGTATGATGAACGCGCGGCCCGCTGGCGCAAACAACGTTGTTTTGTTCGATATAATGAGTGTGAATTATATGCGACAATGGACGTCGTACAATTAGCATGAGATACAAGTTTCTGAATCTATCAGGTATTGGAGATTAAGTTCATCGATATTACGCTGGTTTTAACTTTTGGTAACTATAAAATATTAAGAATCATCGAGGAGAGAGATACGAAGTGATGTAGCAAAATACTTTTTTTAATTTGCACGTCATCATCACTTTTTCATTTCAAAAAGAAATTATCTTCAATTAGATGTCTTACAATTAAAATCAATTTTGAAGCTCGCACTTATTGCGTTGTCAAAATATTTGCGGAAATTTTATTAGCTTTATCAGTATCTACAACTGAAAAAAATTTCTGGTTGAAAATGGAATCACGAGTCAAAATTTTCTGATTAAATTTATTAGAATTCTAGTTGAGAATTTTGGTTGATACAATATTTCTGATAAAATCTATTAGAATTTCTAGTTTTATCAGAATAATTATATCAATCAGAATTCTAGTTATCTCAACTAGAATTCTAGCAGATTTGACCAGAAAATTTTTATTCGTCCATTTTCCTTCAGAATTACTACTTAATCCAATCAGACTCAGGGTATAAAAATTTTATAGTAAAAACACTAAAAAGATTAGAACGGAAACGATTGATTGAGAACGGCACACTGTAGTACACTATAGTAAATAAATTCTCAGTAGCGTAAAAATGGCGACCGCCCAAGCAATCCGCAGACTACAGTATCTCCGACGATCGATCGCTCGATTCGGCTTTTAAACTGTCAGACAGAACCGCAAAGACAATCCGGCTGCGCGCTTATCATGCCGCGGAACAGCGTGACTATGTGACAGTTTTGTGATTAGATTGACCTCAATACACGTTGGACATCCGGACGTACCCACAAGAGTGCTTTTATCCTTAACCATCCCGAATGTCAGCGAATGCTTCGCGATAACAAGTGATTCGAGATAATCGAAAAAAGTTGCATCTTGTCGGCTGGACTATTCTGGTGGATGATTCACAGAAAAATAATGTTTAAACGATCAGCGCAGCAACAGTAAAACGTGTACAGGTCCATCGCGAAAATTGTCACGGTGATTGAAGGTAAACAAATGACAATCGAAATAGATAGAGAAAAAGTCACTTTTTATAATTAAGATAACACTATCGAAAGGATTTCGAAAACCTATTATGGAACATGTCGGAATGGATTCCGAACGAAATTATTTCGTTTTCCTTAGAAAATACAATAGAAGTTTAGGGAATAATTGAATAATTCCGATCGGAATCCATTTCGAATAATTCTATAATATGTACTCATATTACTGACATATGTTTCTATTAGAAATTGACCTGTCTTTAATTTATGTCGTTTTATGTATACACTGAAAGAAAAGATTAGTTGAATATGGCATAACATTTTTTATTGATATTCTATACTGACATTGCGAATAGGCTAAAAATTAGTA
Source organism: Trachymyrmex septentrionalis (assembly GCF_001594115.1). Lineage (NCBI taxonomy): Eukaryota > Metazoa > Arthropoda > Insecta > Hymenoptera > Formicidae > Trachymyrmex > Trachymyrmex septentrionalis. Next base: position 890,360 of record NW_017305569.1, on the reverse strand, counting down.
ACCAAAAATTGGCTACTGTAGCCAATTAAACGCTGTGCCATATTTTATCATCTAATTTGCTGCAACAGCCAGTCTTTTCTTTCACAGAGAGTGTAGGAAAATATAAATATACAAAATCAACTACTTACTTAGTGTAAAATTTTTTAAGTAAAATTTTACAACACGTACCTAGATCATTTAAATCACGAGTATGAAAGACCAGAAATAAGTTTAAATATAGATTGATTTAAGTACTTTTTATGCAATATAAATCAATATAAATCAATTTATCAATTTTAATGAGAAAATGATAACCTTAGAAATAAATGTAGCTATTTAGCTTTCTATTAATAACTAAGGTCAAATAGAAAGTGAGTCGATAGTTTGTGTAAATACGTATGAAAAGTTGAAAATACTTAGATACGTACAATAATTTATATTTTAAATAGTAATATCATCTCGTATGATCATTTTCATTATTTTGTCTGGCTGATTATTTAAAAATAGTACGATAAGAATTTCACGTGCTTGAGCGAATCACACGTGGATCGGTAATATCGTGCGGCATCATTTCGTTTGAATAATGATTTATGTAATACGGGAAGGGATAGCGGAAGTGGCAGATTTTCAAGATTAGACGGAAGCGGACTCGCGATAAACGACAAGCTTCAATATTATATGTAGGTAGTCTCTCTTATCTCCGCGCTCTTAGCGTTGCGGAATTGCGGGGAGATACGATCGTAACGGGTCTCATGCAAATTCGATTGTGAATCGCTTTCGCAATTTTGACGACCGTAAGTTCGAGGCCGCGCCGTCGATGAAATGTAGATGATAGGCGTCCCGGCATGTTTTCTAGATTACGCGACTTCGATTAGGAGCGCTCCGTTATTACGTGTTACATGATATCTCCCAAATGTATGTTTCTAGTATTTGCAGTGCCTTCGAAGCGTTATAAAGAAAACGATAATAAAATGCAAAGTATCGCATATAATTCGCGACATATATATATATATTATAT
>NW_017305569.1:887392-889263 GCF_001594115.1 Trachymyrmex septentrionalis | reverse complement strand
TATATATATATATATATATATACAAAAAATTAGTAAATACATTGTATCAAGACGAATTAAAATAAAACTGTAAAGAAAGCATCTCCTATATGCATTTGTAAATTAAATTCCGCCAATAATTTTATGTAATTTTGCACGAATAATTTTATAAACCAATTTTTACCGAAATATGTATGTTTAATTAAAGCGAAATATAGCATCTGTGATTAGATAAAGAGGACAGTTTAAGCTAGCGTTTATGAAATATTAATTTCTTGCGGATTAATAGCGTATTCGACGTGATCTTTTGTTCTTCACTAATAGATATCGCACCCAAAATGATGAATAAGAATGCTAATGTAATAAACGTTTTCCTGATGGTGTGCAGCTTTGGTTGATTCATGAAATGCTGCAACCGAAGGTATATATATATATATATATATACACCTACCTATTAAGTGTTATTTTGACCGGTTAACCGGGGAACACACGTACAAGATACATCACAAATGATCCAACGATAAAAGCTTAAAAAAAATGATTGCATGATAGAACCTTTATCTTATCTCTTACGAAAGATTCCAAAACGTATTACGTTTAAGTAATTTTAATGATAAAAAGATATCAGTGATTAGAAGAGACAACGATCTTAGTTGACTAATATCAAAGAATATTTAAGTTGAAAATTCCTCAATATAAAGTCAAATATAATAAAAGTTAAAAATTTGAAGAAAAATTAGGAGATATGGTTTTTTGAATATAATAACTGAAAGACATTCATCTTTCAGTGAGATTGTAAAATGAGAAATATTCGCGCATACATATAATACGCTCATCTATTTTAATTCGATCATGCCTTTACCGGATGTTTCAAGGGTCCTTTAATGATCCCAACTGTGGTATCTGCATGAGTATAAGTGCTGTCAACCTAAAGTAACGTAGGCTTGCTTCACTCGACCCTGCATTACATTTTAGCCATGTCCATTTTAATCAAAAGAATTTAATATCATGAAACGAAACTTTTATTTATTACGATTCATAATAGAATTAATTTTTTCTCTAATTTCAAGTTTTACATCAATAAAAAAATGCCAGCTTATTATAGTGACAGCTACTATCAGTTGATTCGTACAGCGACGTGAACTTCATTTCTGAGAGTTGCAATGTTAATATTCAGCAGGAAGTACTCAATTGAACGAAACGGAGTCAACGTCGACATACAGATGTTTCTCATTGAGACTTCTTCCTAATATGTAGCTGTATGAAAGAATAAAATTTTCAAAATTTTTTTTACGTCCTGCGGATACAATTATGTTCCTGAAGGGTGTCAAAATGAAAGAAACTGTACTCGCATACTGTTTAAGGACTTATTATTGAGTTTAAGGTGGATTATACTAATCGATTGTAGTCTGTTCCTCAATACGACAAGTTGGTCTCGATAATTGTCGCTCTTTCTAGCGTTCAAGAAGACAATCTTAAATTGCAGGGGCTCTTTGGTGATGTACGACAGCGCTAGCTGTTCGTACGCAGGTGCGCTCGAATTAAAGGGAGCCTCCGGGGCCGGAGCCGCGGCCGCGGCCGCCGCTGGTGTAACCGCGGCCGGCGTTAAACAGGAGAACTGGCCGTACCGCGGCCTCACCTGCGGCAGCACCTTTCAACGACTCAAGGAAAGCGTCGACAAGGCGAAACAGGCCCTCGCCGATCGCAGTGGTTACCTGGCGGGTGCGTTTTCGCCACCTCCGCGCGCCAACCCGTCCGCCATTTCGCCCACCGCCTCCATCACCGGTAAGCGCGAAGCTCTTCTCTTAATTCTCTACAATCTCCCTCCCTCACATTAATAGGAAACACACTCAAATGGCTATTTTTTATAAAAGGAACTGAGATTTCCAAAG
>NW_017305569.1:866817-887292 GCF_001594115.1 Trachymyrmex septentrionalis | reverse complement strand
TCTACAATCTCCCTCCCTCACATTAATAGGAAACACACTCAAATGGCTTTTTTTTATAAAAGGAACTGAGATTTCCAAAGTATTGGATCTGAGTCTTCGACATTTTCATGCTCTTTGGAAAGACGGATTAAGACTGGTATTTAATAGTCCATTCTTGTTTTAACACCATCTTAAATAACGTTTTATGCTAATATGGCTCTGTAATTTGTTTATATGTTAGGACTGCGCTTAAGATAGTCTTAAATACAAAGCGATTATAAATACCAGCCTAAATAACATATTTTTATAGCGGATAAGTATAATTTAAAAAGGATAATTTTTCCTATGACAAAATATTCAAAATGTATAGAACATTTTTTCATTTGATGATCCGTTTCCGAGTCCTTTCCGTGTACATCTCAATTAACACGCATCCGTTTGTTACTCATATTTCCGTTACGGTAAACTATGATTGCGACATTAGTATCACTATTTTTTCTATCACTCTGTTAATATTTATGATAAAAATCAAAAGTTTTATTATATATTCCCAGCTGTGTAAAAAGAAAAAAAAATAGGAATACACGGTTCCTCTTATATAACAATTTTTTAACTAGCTACTAAAAATATTAATACAGGAATGAGATTATTTTCTTCGCCAAACGGAAAATAGGCAGGTGCGAGCTATGCACGAAAGTGCAACTTATTGCGTGGCGATGCGAAATAGTTGCCGTAACACCGAGCGTAAAGTCACGCACGTACGTGCGGAAAGACACGCAACCTGATTACGCGCAAGTTTATCCTGGCATGCATAAATGCGGAGATATCATCGATCGGCTCTAATATATGTCGTGATGACGTAATGCGGTTAATGAGAGTAAAAGCCCTTGCTATTTTCCCACATTGATAAGCAATACACGACGCTAAGATTTTGTTAAATCGCGAACACGTTCTGAGAATCAGCAATCCGCGTATTCATGTTATGCCGATAAATGTCTGTACATCTAATATTCATACGTAATTATTTTTGAACATAATTTTTAGCTCTTTTTTCATGAAAAAAAAAAAGAAGCTATAGAACAAATTATTGACAAAATAACGATAACTGTTTATAATTAAACATTCTTACAAACTTTTCTGTTACTTCTCGATAAGAAAAAAGAATATTATTATTCGCCTATCATAAAACTGTACAAAAAAAAAAAAAAAACACTTTTACTGAGTTACGTAAAAATTTAGCTAGATAGTAGATCTCAAAGATATCAAAATAATCACGTACGATGCTTATAAACGTTGGTGACAATGCTGTAAAGAGTTTTAACATTCTAGCAACAATTTAAAAGGTCTACGTAATTATTTTGAAAATTATTTTGTATCTAGTTAAATATTTCGGCAAAACCATTGTTTCCATGTGTAATGTCTGCTACATATTTATTATATATCGAAAAATTGCTGCGATAATTTTTGCTTGTGTGTATACAGGGTGTCCCATTCATCACCGATCGATCTACTTTTTGAATAAAACGGTTGAAGTAATCTTGATAATTTTTTTTTTTTTATTTAAAAGTACAAACTTGGGAGTTAATAATGGAATATGATATCTTCCAAATGGCCGCCTCGGCTTTTTTGACAGACCACCAATCTTTTCCCAAAATTTTAAAAATAGCGCGAAATTCAAATCGACCGGTGATGAATGGGACACCCTGTATAACAATAAAGGCCATTGTTTTATCGATTGAATCTTTGCACAAATAGCAAAATCTAATTTGTAATATAAAGTCACCGAGTTAATTGACTCGTCACTATTTCCTCAAGCAGTATCGAATTTATATTGAAAACGTAGTGAAACGCAACGTGGCGTCTCGCCTTTGATAACGACGCGGTATCTCTTTCCGAAATCATTAAGAACCGGTAAAGACGAGCGTCACGGTGCGATACCCTCTCGTGCCAAGAGAAACGCGAAAAAAAAACCGGGATAACGGTCTCGCGCGCGATAATTTGTCATCCGGCAGTAGTAGCAGCCGGCGGGCGGCGAGCTGACTGTTGCTCTTCGTTGTCGCCGATTTCCGATTGCTTTTTTAAAGCGCCGGTCGCCGAGGACATTAATTACCCGGCCAGTGTAAATCACGTTATCTACCGCCCACGCCCGCGAGGGCCGTGAGGAGACGACGAAACGGAAGGGGAGAACGACGGAGGAGGAGGAGGAGGAGGAGGAGGAGGAGATGGAGGAGAATGAGGTGGATGAGGAAACGGAGGAGAGAATCGGGGAGGTGATATTCGAATACGGCGGGGATCGTGTTGCACGATGCGATGGTGTTGCATCGCTGCCAGCCGAGCAAAGCGCACGTCGACGATTGCTTTCCACGGCCGCAACAATATCCTGCTCGCCATTCCCGAAATTTATCGGCGACTCGCCCGAAACTTTCGTTTCGTCCGGTGGCTGCGTTTAACGTGGTCGCCCGCATTTACGTATGGCGATCGATCGATCTCCCGCCTCCTGGATCCCGATCGGGAATGCTGGCCGCGCCGCACGGTTTTTCGCTCGCGCTCCGTAACACGTTTTTCATCGCCGCTGGTTAATTCATCTCGCGCCGCGACAGCAAGGTCACTGAAATAACCGGCTGAGATAACGTTATATTATTCAATAATGTCACACACAATACGTGGTCCAACATAGTCACGAAGCGAAGTCCATTAATTTGCAAAATGATACTCGTGGTATTCTTTCAGTCGATAATTTGGTTGTGATCATAATAATTGTGATATTTAAACATGTAATACTAGTCCACAATTGATGAGACTGTTATATGTCAGTTTTACTAATACTAAGAGTGCATTCCACTTGGCGCTTACAGTGCTCGTGAGCATCATTTGTCTTTGTTTAATATTTGACGACAAGGATGAAATAATTCTAAGAGTGCTGTGTGCAACAAATGGAACGCAACTTAATTAATTTATTAAATTATGTTATCTTCTCTTTAAATCTCACATCACATTTCAAAATATAAAAGTAAAATTGATTTTGTCTCTCTCTCTCACCGTTATTTTTTAAATTAATCCCGAATAATCAGATTTTTGTTATGCAGATTTTTAACATTTTTTTAAATGCAATTTAGACTAACTGCTCTTATTATTATATACAACAGTAGATAAAGTATAATTTTTAAAACTTTAAATTTAAAATTACAAATAAAATTAAGATAAATGTAGCATATATGGCGTATATATTGCATATTATATTCATAATATATCTTACAAATACTTCAAAGACAAGTATAATTCTATGCATCGTAATTCAACATTGGATTTTATTCTTTACTCTTCATTTTTGCTATATCGCGACAATCGTCCACGGGATTCAATTCAAATTCGTACATTAACCATCATTCAGGACGGTCATTCAGTTCAAGGGAAATCTTTAGTCACGTCTGTGTCTCGAAAGATCGTCTCCAAATTTTGACGGGACTCGTAGGGTTCGAGACAAGATGGTGGGTCGATGATGGCGGCGGGTAGTTGCGAAAATGTAGAATGACGAGGGAGGAGCGGTTACAGGGTTAGCCGGGAGCGTATCCATGACAACCGACCGCCCCACGTACCCTCCGAGATCCCGGATGCTCCCCTCGGCATCCCAGCATCCCTCCCTTTCCTCCCTCCTCCCCCTTCCGCCCCCTCCCCCCGTTCTTCCCGCATGCTCCCTTCTCACTCACCCACTGCTACCCCCGCGGTTCACTCTCGGCGTTTCGCCCATCCCGGGCAATCCTCTACGTCCACCGGGGGTTTGCTCTATCTTCCCCTATCTGTGGCCCGCTCCGGGGGATGCACGGCTACTTAGATTTTAAGTCGAGCCATTTCGTGCCGCGTACCTACCTATACCTAACTCGGCTATAATTCTCGCTAGATACAGACGTGCCGACAAAGGAGTTGGATTCTCCGCGAAATTTCGGCCCTCGCTCTCGCGCGCGCGACGGAATTTCGATGCGAGCGCGAAGCACGAATTTCGCCTGGCACAAAAGCCTCGCTAGAATTAAAACCGTCGACATCGTTGAACTCACGGTTGTACTCCGACGTCGTATTTTAGCTACACGGTAATTCTCCAGTAATGGAATGTCGAGTTGGAAACGGGCGAAACTTGGTTATGAAATTTACTGTAATTATAAACGGTAATTATAAATTTAGCAAGGAACAATTCTTGAGAAATGAAATGCGTTGAGACAAAAAGGACGGACAAAAAGAAAAGTAATTGATTATCAACATTATTGTATACAATAATTTTTTAATAATTATGTCATTATTATTGGATAAACGAGTAGGTTTGGAAAAGTATTGACGAATGTAGATTGTTGGTCGTGAACACTTTTCCAAATTCATCCGTCTGTATTAATTATCTCAATAGAAGAGACCAAGAGAAGGATGTAGTTGTTAATTAACGTTAACATTTGGCCATTTATGGTGATTTATGATATATAAAAATTATTACATTCTATATTGATAAGAAAATTATTTTAATTAGAGTTTAATTTTGTTTTCGTGTAGTGTAAAAAATCTGAACAATTAGCCGAAAATTAATTTCCACACGAAAATTTATTTCAGAAAATATCTGCATTGAGATTCAATGCGATCTCATAGTAATATAATTGAATGTTGAATACAAATATTTTCTGCATTTATTTCTTTTAACTTGTCACCTAATCTGCACTAACACCAACAGAGTTGAGGGGCAGCGGAAGTGCTGGTCATTGTGTCAGCATGTTTCAGGGTAATGCATGTATTTAATGTTTACCGGTCGAGCACCATCCCTCGGATAGCTTGTTTGCACACGTAATTGATGTTTGACAAGACGAGGTGACACGCGTGCCGACATCGTGTTTGTCAGTGCACACGCGTTAACCTTTTTAACATGAGCAACAAACGACGCACTTAGGTGCACATCTATTTCATTAAATCGAGCACATAAGGAATTTAACTCTTCTGGTCGTAATTTTATCGGTGCGGTAGAGTTTAATTTCTGTGACTTTATTTTACTCGAAGTGTACATTTCAATCAAATATTTCAAATGAGTTAAACTCACATTAAACTCAAACATAAAATAGAGAAGTTATACAGTAATGTAAAGTTGTTTAGATGCTTGTAAAGTTGTTTAAATGCTTAATAATCGCAATTTTATATATGCGTATTAAATGTACTACATAAAGTATATATAATACCATAAAAATAAAGAATAAATTAATTATGTTATTGGTTATAATATTTCAAAGAAAACAAAAAATTCATTTTATTTATCGGCTGATTCTATATCTAATAACATAGTTACATTTAAAGTGTTCGACTATTCTATGACACCGTTAAAAGTCAAAACGACGATCTCAACCCCGACACTTCAGCAGCCTTTAACGTAGGAGTTTCTAAACGGTGATATTTTGTATCGTATGGGTGTAATGTTGCCTCTCATCTATCTAATTGCATGGAATATATTGAGAGAGAATGTTCTAAACGGTGCTACATGAAAGAGAGCTCCACCTATCTACCCCTTGCTATAGAAATTTACTCGTCTATAGACGAGTAAAATTGATTCTCATTGTTCTCCTTATATTAAGCAATAGCATTTAAATGTTAAACGTGAAATGGTACAAAGACTAAATTTTCAGTTTTTTTTATAGAAATTGCATATATATAAAAAAAATGAAAAATATTTGTTAGAATTTAATAATGTCGCACTATAAAAAATTCTCTGTCGGAAAATACTGTGAAAATTAAGTCATTTGTAAATTTCTTTTATTATATATATTCTAATCTAAATTTTTATATTTTATTATAATTTAAATGTTCTAATTAATCTTCTGGCAGTAAATGTTTCTTACTTATATTGTATAAAAAAGTATAAGTCTGTAAAATAAGTACGTATGTTACGGGAGAAAGTGTTATAGGAATATTATATTGTAGAAAAATCTCCTAATTTTTTTAATATCCCATTCTGTTTTTAATATTCCATTCTGTAGTTAAATATACAATATTTAACGATATATTAATGTGAAAGTTTTTGTCACAAAAAGATCGATTCCAAATTTATTAAACAATGTAACAATATGAGAATATAAAGAATTTGAATTTTGTGAGACTAATTTAGGAACATTTTATGTACATAGTTGTGTCTTAGCGTCAAAGAAAGGAGGATCACGGTGACCGAGACGCGTTGATAATTGCCGGTATCGGTTAACCCAGGGGGTGGTTATGGGTCTCGAACACCCCATACTACAATCCGACGACCCCCTCGGCTTCTCTTTGCGCGTGATCCCTTTTGCCCTTTATCCGTGAACCTCTGCGAGCCCCTTCGCTTCCGCTACCAGTGGCACCGGTAACTGCGACTAGTTCACCCTCTTTCCCAGCGTTCGGGGGGTGACTAAGGGTCAGAGAATCGTAACTGTCTCTCTTTTAAAAAATGGAAGGAATACATTAAGAACCCTCAGACGCGAGACGAGGCTCGACTTCCGCTCTTGTACAGGATTTTTCCTTAGACCTGGCGCAAACTCTACCCTCGAAAGTAATTGGGCATACTAATGGATGTGCGGAATTTTACATATTATAAGACAGTTTAATATACACGTGCGAATAATTGGTTCAGGAATATTGATAACTAAATTAATTAATTAAATTTTCTCAAATGTTCGGCCTAAAATACTTGAACATTAAGCAATATACAAAAATTAAATTTCTTGTTCTCTTTAATCAATCTAATTTTAACGATAAATGAAATTGTAATTATGTGTTTCTATTTATATACATATTATATAGTATATATATATATATATAGAATTTTTAAAAATATGTTTAATTTGTTGCTCGTCTATCGAAAATTATCTCATTTAAGAAAAACTATTATTAATTTATTAATTTTAAATACGCAATCGATATAACGATTATGTAGATAAATAATGTATTTTTACTATAAATGATAGTTTATCACCCTGTTTATTTTTTCTTTCTCCTCCTCCTCTTCCCTCCCCTCCCCCCCCCTCTCTCTCCCATTCTCATTCTCATTCTCATTCCCTCAGTCTCTTTTCCTTTCTCTCAGTTCGTGTCGTTCAGGTCGATCGCGCACGGCCGATTCTGGTATCCCCGCGGGGTTCCGTCTTTCTGCTCGCGTAGTTCTCCTACGGCTCGTTGCAGGCCCCGTGACTAATCATGATAGTTCCGCTCGGGAACGGCGGGGACACACGACTCTCGGTTCCGGTTCCGGCGCGTGCTGTCACCCCCTCCGGGACCCTCTCTGTTCCAGCGTCGACCGCCTAGCCCGCTACCCCCTGACACTGTTGGCAAGCCGCCCTCCCGCGCAATTATTGCGCTTTGCAACAAAGAACGTAGCGCGCGGCTTTGAAGGGCCAGGTTGCTCCTACCGCTGCCTTATCTTCGCGGCCGGACCCTTCGTTCGGTTCTCTCGCTTTGCAAGTTCTTCCTCCCTTTTTTTCTTCTCGACATCAAACGATCATTGGACGTGCATATATCTGATTATATTTTCATAGCACGTGCATAGTATTCATTGAAAGTTGAAACTTGAATTAAACAACAATCAAAGAGCTTTATGTAGAAGAATAAACTGTTTCTTTTAATAATCAAAAAAAATTAACGCTTTCTCAATCATTTGATATTAAACGATCAACAACGCTAACGTTTTCAAAAATACGTGAATTCAATCACAATGAAATATAAAAAAAAAAAACTTTTATCGTGGACGACGTAAATCGTCCGATGCTGTTGTAGCGCGTGTATGCATTTTTCTACTGTCACGTCATCTGACGCGTCTTAAATCGCGTCAACGCGGATTAATTTATCTAGTGTTACAACCGCATCGCAATTACGTTCCCCGACTGCAGCGTTGTAATTTACGCTGAAGTTGCTTTTACGGTAAACGGGTCGACTGTTCGGCGAATTTCTTCCGGGAATTCCTAGATTTTCGGATTTCCGTTTCAAGACCCTATATACAGCTTTACGCCGTGTCCTCACCGTATCCCCGCCCGATCCACGCGCGTTTCCAACGTGTATTACCCGAACACGTCAAGGAGCAGCGAGGTCGCTTGTCGGCCCCACGAACGAATCATTATTCATTCTCGCGCGACCTATGGCCCACCCACCCGACGTCGTGAAATAACCTCGTTAAGCCACTAACTGCCGCGGCTGGTCTGGCTGGTGAGAGCGTGCTAGTAGGAATATTACTAGCGAGAGGGGTAGGACATGAGAGGGTACCCGCGAAGAAGGAGAAGAGGAAGAATATGGAAGAACGAGACCGGAGAGAGTGAGAGCACGACGGCTACGTGCAAATATTACCGGGGATATGGAGGAAAGCGGAGAGAAGAAAGAAGAGAGAAAATAAGAAACGAGGAAGAAAGTTTTATCCCCCCCCCCTCCCCCCTCCCCCGCGTGACTCGACGGAAATTCGCGCGAGAGCGGTCCGCCCTTGCGACGCGGTTTATTATGCGTTCGCGCAAAGAGGGTGCATGTATCTACGTACGTATACCGAGCACGATTTCGTAAATCCTGCCCTCGGCAGATCGTATCACGCGATAAATTTTAATTCTCACCCGTGATCGCCGCGCTTGCATGCCTTGGCGTTTTCTCGCACCCCGGTAGTGGTCTTGATTGCACGATAAATACCGAGTATCCTGGAGAACTAATGTAACGGTAAAGCAGTGTTCACCCCTTGTTAAAAACTGTAGCTTATTTAAAGAATTATTCCAGAATAAAAGTAAAGGGAATAAGAAAAAGTCATGAAGTCTTAGACATATTAAATTTTTAACATCTTAGATAAGCGAAAATAGACTGGATATCCTATTTTACGTATTTGTGATAAAATCTTAATATTCACTTTATTTAATTGAAAATCTGCATCAACAGAATTTAAAGTTAAAGTTTTATTACTAAACTGAAAAGGATAGTTCGAATAAATTTCCGTAATAGCTAAAATCTAAGGATTAAATAATAAATTGCGTTTTATTCAATCCTCAAATTAAAAAAAGTGGCTTATGTATGTAACTGTGACTTATCACAATTGATTGTAACAAAATAGATAAATTTAATCTTATAAATATTTTATCGCTTAATCGAATTCAGATTAATTCAGATGTTTAGACTGATTGTGGATTATATCTCTTGTTGCAAAAATTTTATCGTGACATGATCACGAAATGTCGATAGGCTGTGATGAGAACATTAACGATGATCGGTTAAGAGGATGACGATGGAAGCGCGTTGGATACGAGCGATCTTCAACATCTTTCGCAAAGTTAGCTGTTTCGAATCAATAGCGAAACGTGGTCTCCTGTGCAAAATTCTCCTAGGTTTCTTCAACTTCTGAACAGATGGCACTGTATTGCGAAATCATCCCTTATTTTAGTTTGCCTAAAATGTGGCAGATGTCTCGCTTATTCTTCGCATTCCTTTGGCTGCAAAGATATTATTTTATTTGGAGGGTTGCGACAGGTTGCAAATGTTCATATTTGAAACACAGATAATTACTTCCACATTACGCAATGTTCTACATCCCGATAATGTAATTTTAAATTACAAACACATTGTGTATTTTATTTTAATAAAATACACATTTCGATTAACGATGAATATAAATGATTGTATATTATAATTATTTTAATAATTATTTTAGGTGTAGTATAAATATTTTGATAAATATTTTAATATTTAATAATGTGCTAAATATTACATGTTAAACTAAATGTATATTTATAAATCCACAATTTCTTTGAATCTTCACCTTTTCAGTTATCGAATTATGCAAGTTTAAAAATTGTTTAATTTCTCAAAAATGAAATTATGATTGTATTGTATTCTCTGAGTTTTCTGCTTTTTAAAATATTAGAGATACGTACATACACTGTTGAAAATTTCATGAAATTGAATATACTTTTAAGTTGTACAATTTGAACTTAATTTCATGACATTACATTAAATTTAATGTATTTATAACTGAAAAGTACATTTGTGTATATGTACATCTAATATTTCTCATGAAAATTTATGAATTTTAATATACTTTTGACAAAATTTTATAAAAAGTATATTAAATTTCATAAATTCATTACATTTAACTACTATACTGTACTATATAATTTAATTTTCAATTAAATCATTACTTTTAATTTTGTTCCATAACCACGAGCTTCATTTACATGTAAAGGAAGCTCGTGGTTACATTTCTAACAGTGTATATCGCTCGATTTAGAGATCGCAAGATTCAGGTATAAATTATACGGGCCTGCTTTACTTTTTGTTTCTTCTAATTCTTGATTATTAGATCCATAAATGATATGTTACTTTCGAAATCATTATAAATAAATGTTTCAAGTTCAATTACAGTTATACACGAGAAATTAGTACTTATCAGTAGAATCTCTCATCGGATTTCCTGGGAGCACTCAGGGCTTCCTAGAAACGCGGTAAAAGCTGCAGCGAGATTGGCCCTTTAGCGTCAAAGCGTCGACCAAAGTTACCCCGTCACCTCCATTAGTTAGAAAAGAAACGGGCCCTTTAACCGCGACAAAGGTGAGGGTTGAGATCGTGTCGAATGTGGTAGTGCGTGATCTGTTGCTCGCACGCTGCTATGCACGCCGACAATATTGACTGCTAGCCAAGGAAAGGCAAAAAAGGACGAGGAGGCGGGGGCGCATATCAAGGGAGTCCCTTTTCCAATGCTCACTCCCCAGTCACTCCTTCATTGACGGAACATTAAGCACACACGATAACGCATGATTAACTGGCTAATGACTCTCTCTTTTTCGCTCTCGCTTTTCGTCGCCGACGGGGGACGCGCCCGCCGATTTCTGCGATGTCACCGTCCTCACTTTCGAAATAAAATAGACTCTCGTTTACTCCGCCACGAGCGATTGACATCCCGGCTTGTTAATCGGTCTCGGCTAATAAAGTTCTATTTAGAATTATATTTGCAAATCGTAGTATTCAAATATTTCTCTGCAGCTTTATGAAAAATCTACGTATATTTTATACAGTTTTATGAGTAAGGCAATTTTAATATCGAGAAGATGAGAGGAAAGGAAAAGAAAAGAGAGAACGCTTTCGTCGATTTCTGCAACGTCATTATTATCACTTCCGAAATAAAATAGACCCTCATTCTTCTCGCGATAAGTGACTGACATCTTGCATCGTTAATCGATGGACTACTAGTAATTCGTAGGGGACAAATTTCTGCTTGGCAAAGTATTTGAGAACTGTCAATACATATAGTTTTAAGAAACTGACTCATTTTTAAAACCATAAATATATATATTTCATGTATATTTTATAACAATTCACGGAAGAGGCACAAACTGAAAATGTAAAATATCATACAACCAGTTATCTCAATTTCAATGACTTTGATCAACATACAATCAATTTTTCCTTAGTTAAAAAAAAATCGTTTATTGCAAATTTACAATTTGCAATAACTAAGCTTTGAATTGAAATAAATAATTCATTTAAACTTAATTAAAAAATACGATTTTATTTACTCTATTAAAATTAAATTTGTTAAAAATTCTTTTAATCTCTGTAAAAATACTAGTATTTTAACTAATTGTAAGATTCTACCACAATTTTGAACGATATCGATTAGTTTCTCTGGCAACAACGGAAAAAACAAGATGCACTTTTCTAGTAATGAAAAATGGAAACAACGCAGTATCCAAAATTATGGAGAAGTTATTTTTGAAATTATATTATATTTGAAAATTAAATGAAAGAAAAGATTTTTATTATTTATCAAACAGTTTCTCATTATAATTAATATTATAAATGTTTTAACAAATTATGCTTTAATATAAGATATATTTTCTCGTATCAGAGAATATAAAAAAAGAATAAAAGAAGATATTGAACATCCCAATAATTTGTAAACTATAGTGTGTACATTATTATTTTAATAACATGCTATTTTTTAAATAAACAACTCCATAGAATTTTTCATAAAAATATTATATCCTAATTGAAACTAATGGTAAGCAATATATATAAATATTTTCTACAAGCTATACTTTTGCTTACAAGAACATATCGAATAGAAGTTATGACCAATGGTTTTTTATTGCTAAAATTTACGATTGTTATACGTGAGTTACGTTGCAGATACGTAAAACTGATTGAAAATCGCGTACCGTGAACTCTGATAAAATCTGGGATATGATAAAGCGAGCTTCACGCTCCATCGTATGCATTAGTTATGAGGCAACGTCACCGCGTGTTATATGCAGTCATTACAGCTGCGATGATTAATTCCCGGTGAGGGTGCAACTGATTATCATAAATTTTATTGCTGGTACGATACTACTTTCTTCGTTATGATTTGCAAAAGGAATAACTGCCAGGTTTATAGCCGTATATGCCGACGAAAATACTACGCATTTGAACGCAATATTTGTTCTCAACATTTATTTTACGATTCGTTTCTCACTATAATGTATTTATTTGCAGGAATAATTTTTAAACGATAAACGATCGGTAATTAAAAAAGAACTTTGACAAAAACTTGAAAAAAAGTTTAAATCGAGCAAATTATTCTCGTCCTTAAATAGACGGATTTCTCACTGAAAGTCTCAAAATTCAAACAATCCAATATGATTACGTTATAACCGGATACTTAAACATGACACAGATTTCCTACAATGTGGTATCGTGCGCGATGGCGTATGGCGTTTCACGTAAAATCATTGAAAAGCAAACGGTTTGGATATGTCGCGATCCGGCCGTATCGGCCGTATCGGCCGTGGAAGAAAGCGTGACGAAGCGGATAAAGGGATAGCTAGGAGGACGACGGGTAAAGAGGGTAGAGAGGGAGGGGCGGGTACCGCTGCCACGAGTACGAGGACGACGGGGCGATCGGTGTTTGTGGCGTCCGCTGCCGCCGCCGCCACCCCGGCCGCCGACAAAAAGGCGAGAGAATTTCCTGAAATCCTTTCTGAGGGTCTGATTGCCATCATTATCGTGGAGTGGGTAGGAGTAGTAACGGTACCGTGGGGAGGATAGGGCGCCCCTACGGGGATGGGTTTCGTTCGGGCAGGAGGATGAGA
The DNA here is from genome assembly GCF_001594115.1 of Trachymyrmex septentrionalis. Lineage (NCBI taxonomy): Eukaryota > Metazoa > Arthropoda > Insecta > Hymenoptera > Formicidae > Trachymyrmex > Trachymyrmex septentrionalis. Next base: position 874,246 of record NW_017305569.1, on the reverse strand, counting down.
ATGGTTAGGAGTGGAAGTCTCCCTCTCATCTCCCTTCCACCCCCGGTTTGATAGGGGGATTCGGGTGTAAAGGAGAGGGCGGGATAGCGAGCGAGTGGAGGACAATCAGCGGTATTCAACGCGAGTTGAGAACTGGAAGACCAGGGAAGCCGCGCGCGCGCGGGTTAGACGACGACGACGACGACGTTGACTTCGACGACGACGACGATGATGACGACGACGACGACGATGACGACAACCACGACGAGGAGGACGAGAACGATTCTCCACGTTTCTCTCGTGCACTGGATCGATCGACCAGACGACCACCAACACCCGATTCGGCGTAACACCCGCCGTTCCTGGCCACCGGAAGCTGCTGAACTGTGGCAGTCGAACTGTGGCGCGTTTCTGTGGGATCTCTATAGATCGAATTCCACCATCTATCAGAATTCTACCAATCACCGACGACACGTTACGAAGGCGTCTTTTGGTACTTAGGATTATGATTAATGTTAGAATTATGATTATGATTAATTATTAGATTATGATTAATGTTATGAATCGTGTGAAGATTATGGAATAAATAATATCTTGAAATATGGTGACTTTTTAACACTCGAAGCGTCGCGCGCGGGAAACGATATGTAAATTACATTTTTAGTTTCGAAATAATATAATTTTAATGAAAAATTTTTAATTATTTTTCTAGTATGTTATACATAATGTTTATTTTTTAATATCAAGAAAATGCTAAATTGTAAAATACTGTAATATAATATTTTATATTATATTATATTTAAAAAAACTTATAATACATAAATAACTATAATTTCTCTCTAAATCCTTTGGAATGGAATCTCACTCTAAAAAGTGAAAATTCAGTCAATCTTGATAAAAAGAGTAGCTCAATTTTCAATCTTTAACAGTGAGACTTCTAAAAGATTTCATTTTTTTTCAAAGTAAAAATTCACTCTAAAAGTTTTTGAGAGTTGTAATTTATGAAAAAAACATAATTATTTATTTCTTGACATTTAAGATGTCCAAATGTAGCCATATATGTGTTATAATTCTAATCAACCGTGAAGCACGAATACCGCACGCTGTTTAATAATTTATTACGTCTCCAGTGAATATACTTCTATCTATTTAATCGGCGGAAGCGTAAACTAGTTTGGTATCACGAGAAAGGGAAGATATTATACCGTTACTCGCGCGATGAGCACCGTGCTAACTTTGTTGCACGTCCTGTTTTATATTGAAATGCGCGCGTTCACGCTTTTATTAAATACATAGCACCGAAAGATAAAGTTGTCAAGCGGCGCTTCGCGTAATTGCTGCGTAAGAGGGATATCATCTGTGATCTTCCCTCGAGAGCATGTGCACTGTTCGCAAAGCGAAGCGATAATCATCGCAGCTGTTGCCGGGGACGCGACGTCATGCACATGGAAAAAGGAACGTCCGGGTATCGCGCGGCATTCCAAAAGAAAACCATGACCTCGGTTCGCCGATTTCTTCGACCTTCCTGTTTCATCCCCTTCTACCTCGAGAGGAACTCCTCTCTCTCCCCCGCTGTGCTGTCGTCGCTCGTTGGACTTTGCCTTGCCTCGCGGATCAAAGCGAGGTAACAATGCCAACGTGAGTAAAGCCGAGCTCTCTTCTCTCTCTCTCTCTCTCTCTCTCTCTCTCTCTCTCCCCCACCCACCCTTGTGCATTCTGTCTATCGTTCTCTCTCTGTCTCTCATACACGCGAACCACACGCGCACGAATTCGCAATGTGGTGTGATGTGGTACGGTGCGGCGCGATGTGGCCTCGACTCGACTCGATTCGCGTGGCGGCGGCTGATCGATGCGTCGCCATGACGACGCTTCCGCCGCCAGTCATCCAGCTACCTCCGCGCACCCCTCTTTCACAACCTCCTCGACCTCGTCCTCCTCCTCCTCCTCCTCCTCCTCCTCTACCCTCGTCGACGCGCCCTCCTGCTGCCGCAGCACCGCCGTTACCCTCCCGACGAGTGGGTGGCCGAGTGGGTGCCCACTCATCGTGCCGTTTGTTACCGGCACTGTGATCGTCAGCCACCATGATCCTCTCCGCGAAGCGGTTCGGTTCCGAGAGATATCGCAACGATGAGGTCGTCGACGTTGCGCTCGACGTCCTCCGATCCTAATCGACATCTTCCTGAGATGGACGCCCGGCACACATTGTCTAACAATAAGATCTCCTTTCATGCTATATATGTATCTACATCTTCCAATCGGAATTCCGGATTTTATTGTTTATGTAACATACAATTATGTTAAATACATTACTCGTATTTTTTTTTGCGAATCGTACACACTCAAGACGATAGCAGGTTCTGAATTTAATTTCTATCTGCCCGACACACACACACACATCAATGATTTAACGATATTACTCAGTTTAAAGTCCAGTCGACAATGATTTTTCTGAGGTTTAGAAACCTGTCGTTATGTGATAATAAATAATTGTAGAGATATATATAGACAAAATTAAGTATGCAGGATTTAGGATCTTATAAGATCAAATGTAATAATTAACGATCACTAATTAAAATAACAATATGTTTTTTAAAATAAAACTAATAATAGTAATATTTTATCATTTTACAATAGAGCCTCTTAGTTGACAAGTGAAGTCCCCTTTCTTAATATTATACTAATTAGACTTTTATGTAATGTTACAAAAAATTAAAAACAGAATATAGCTTTATTGTAAAAAAATAAATTGAACAGTGATGTAAATTCATATATTGCGTGGAATAATGAAGTATTGCATCCAAAAAGCTGAACTTAAGTCACTATTCCAGATATTTTTACGGTTACTTTATTTATGATGTAAAATTGATTTTTATTTTTTATAAGCGTAAAACCAAAATAAAAGTAAATTAAATTGATAGATAAAACAAACATTCTTAATACTTTCTACTTCTAACAAACGCCTTTTCCTAATTTTGGACTTATGCCATCTGTCAATTAAGGGGCTCGATTATTACTTTGAATAAAATTGAACAAAATATTTCGATATTTAGTCTCTAAAAGATTTTAAAATAGTCATTAATTTTATCGTTGAGAAATCACTATGTCAATCCTATTGCCATTTGATATAGATTTGAATTATAACAATTAGGTTTTTCTGTTCAATTTACAAATCGCGATAAACTCATCAACTAAACCGTTTAATACAGTGACAGCCAATCGCAATCACGTGTCATATACATTGATCGATTTGACCCGTGTATGCCTTGGTTACTCTCACAAACAAGGCACGAATTAATTACCAGCCGGTTCGGACGATCTCCAAACAGAGATAGGCATTTTTTAATTTTAATCCCGAGCGACCCCGGGTGGTCCAGCGGCCAGCAGCGTTATCAGCGCCGCATTCGTCATCCCGCGGCGGGAAAATACGCTCGCTTTGTGTGCGCGCGAGCACGCCGCGGGCGCACGATGTAAATAATCGTTTATTGATTAACTGTTTGACTGCGCAAGTCGAGTTAACTATGGCTAATCTCTGATTTGTAACGCCTTCCCACCCTCGCGCGCCAAGGGTGGTTACATTGGTGGACGCGGCGGGACACGCGGAGGGAAAAGCGACGGTGGGATAGAGACGCGGGGGTTGCAGGGTGATGCGGGGGAAGGGGGGGGGACAGGACTCCCCCTCGGCACGTAGTTTTCGCCTCTGCAACCCTCCTAGCGCTAACACGGAATTAATATCTCGCGAGTTAGCGCCCCCCCTTTTCGTCCCCCTCGACGGCCCCAAAACGGAAATGAGCGCGCGGATGCCTCCGCTCTCTCGGTTCTCCGCTTCGCTCGTCTTTTCCCTCGCACATCGTCCTACCATTTCTCTCGCTCTCCTCCATCCACTTGCGGTCCTATTCCTGCTTCTGTCTCCTGCTTCGAACTTCCATCCTCTCCGTGTCTCTTCCGTCCCACGTTCGCTTCTGGCATTCTCACCGACGCAACACGTCAGAACTTCCAGAGCCAGTTTACCCCCGACTGATACTTATAGATACTATGCCTAGGGAGAAAACCTACCAGTTCGGCCAAATGATACTTGGCAAAGTCAAAGCAATGTTTAATTACATGCCTGCAAAATGTAACGCTATGCCAACTAGAGAACCCCAATCCAACTACAACTTTACATATATTATACATATACCTATATTTCAATTTTATATTATATCACGAACTTTCCAGTAGAATTGCCAATTATCGATTAAAATCATAAAGTTATTAATTATGATGCCAATTAATTTCGCGTATTATTGCAACGTGATATGTAAATTTTTCTACGAAAAATTCGTCGTTATTTAACGAAGAATTTAAGTATTTGGAGATTACTTAAAAAAATCGACGTTTTTTGAGCTATTAAACATTTTTTTACTTTGTAAAAGATAATATTTACAAAAATATAACAAGGTTGCAAAAGATAAAAGTGCAATTTAAAATACATAATATTTTTATTTATTTTCAAATGTTATATTTGTGAGAAAAATCCTCCTAAATCGGATACTTATTGCCTGTGAATAGCTCTAACTTCGTAAAACTAATTTATTTCTTTCCTTTCAAATAAGAAAGGCAATAATTATTTTTTAAGCCGATTCCGGTGACGCTTTTCCAGTCTATCCTGTCGCTTTTTCCCGCTTTTAAATGTGGCGTATGACGGGCTATGGTTAAAACAACATTGTTCGCGGAAACCGTACGACACATACTGTTGATCGGAAACGCATTGCAATGTGTTGAAACGCGTTTCTCTTCAATTAATAAACCTAATACTTTCTTATTTTATAGTATTATACTTCTACACTAAATGATAGTTGATACTTCTGGAACAATTAAGAATACCTACACTGGTCTTCGCGTTTTTTTTTAAACAAATGAAAAACTATATATAAATATTTCTCTGTTAATCACTTAAATGATCTTCGATAGAATTTTAACTTGAGATCTGTATTAGATACAAAGATATATGTATAATATGAAAAATTTGAAAATTGTAATAAATAAATAATATCATTTTCATTAATTAATAATTTTAACAGTAATTTAAAAATTAATTAAAATTTACTGTTAAAATTATTATTTACTGTTAGAATCAAGATTAGAAATCGTGAATTAGTGATGTAAAATAAGAAAACAAATTTCTCTGCATGTCATAAATATCTTACAGAAATCGACTTCTCCAGAAATTAAAAATAATGTGAGATTATAACAAATCCGATAAAAGATTATCATTTTAGATAAATAAGCAAGATTACTACATTCTTTTTACATTAAATATGAAGCGGAGATCTATAACGGTTATAATCGGTTGAATTGCTTAATCCGTAGATTCATAAAAAAGAAAACAAATAGAAACTGACATCCGGTAGGCACGAACAAAAGTATAGCAGTTTGGTTAATCCGGAACGCGCCACGCTGGCTAAAGATATGCAAATTCGCAAATAATTAGGCTGAAGATATGAAGCGTGCGCTAACTATTCAGAGTTCGGGGATGGATGAACATTTGGACCTTTGTTTGAGCTCGCGATTGCGTTCTTGCGTAACGTAATTAATGGCCTTCGCTTCTGTACGCACCCTACGCACCCTTACATTGCTATCACGCAAATCTTCTCGAATTCGTAATCGAAATCATCAGAATATAAATTTAACTGCGTAAAAAACATTTGAAATGTTTATTAATTAAGAATATTTGAGATATATACTAATTAATACTTTGGACATATACACAGAAAAAAAGATTTAAATCAATCATAATATATTCATAATATAAGCAAAAATATTATAATTTTACTTCAAAGATATTAGTTTTGATTTGATTAAATTTGTTTTGATGCAAGTATTACTTTTTTTGCACTCAATTCAAAAGACTTGCTCCATTAAAAATCTAATATCAATACAAATTCCATCAAATCAAGTCCATTAAAATCTGTGTACAACAAGATTGCAATATTTTTGCTTATATATTATGATTGATTTAAGAATAGTCTCTTTTCTGTATATATAACACTTTTCCAAGATGGAAGAGCTATTAAATAATAAAAATGTTATGCTTTTAATATTTAACAGTTCTTTACTTCCACAAACATTAGATTAAAAATGCTTGAATATAAAATTGTTATTTTTTTCACAATATTAGATACGTTCTTTATCAATATTGGATCTTATTCCATTATATTTTTATTAAATCATTCAAATATTATTTTATTAAATGTCACCGCCTTTTGCTTGAATACGATGAATAATAAATGCGATTATCTATTGAAGACAGACTTCGTGTCAATGTATGGCTTTGTATCACTGCCGCATGCAGGCCAGTAAACATGCCACAGGAACGCGTTTGCGAGTGCATTGGGCTTTAAAATGCTATGCAAAGAATCCTTCTAAAGAATCACTCAGGCCACTTGTCGAAACCCGTACCGAGATATCAGCCGGACGATCCGTCCGTGACATACATCGCGATTATTTAGTTTACTACTTGCAGTGCCCTTTTTGAAATATTATAATCTTTTAAAAAAATTATACATGTATATTGGTAATTTGACAACTAAACTGTTATACGTTTGTTCAGTATATCTGGATGTCTGCTTTTGTTTGCCAAGGAAAAATCGATTTTAAATTAAAGAATTTATATTGTTGTGAAGAAAATAATCTTCGTAAATTTCATTTGTATATTATTAAATTTATCTAATTACGTGATTTCTAAAAAAGGAATATACGAGTATATCCCTCATTAGACCTTCATATATAACAACGAAGGAAAATTTTCTGGTATGAAAATGGGGGAGTAAAATGATGAAAACGGATGCAACACATTATGCGTTTGTCGACGTCAGAGACGATTTTAATTAGAACTATGAACGATATTAATATAACGAGGGATACGTAGATATTTTTGTATCACAACAAGTATTATGTTATCCTCTAAAATGCGAACATAACGCGAACATCGATATTCTTCAAATCAACCTCGTGTACATTCCTCCCTCACTCACACGACGTTACAACCTCGCATCAAGAATCGGATTTCGTTTCCCGCCGGGACGTCGTCTATAAGCGACTTCGTTCTAGCCGTAAGAGTTATCAGTAACGCGGCGAGAGTTATCGGTACACCGAAACGACACCGATACCGGGTGTAACACGCGTATGTCAACGAGACACACTATCCTACTATCTGCATCGCAGGGCGGTTTGAGCATATTGTACAAATTGAATACGAGGAATTATCAGGCGAGCAACGGGGGGGAAGAGAGGAGATATGTATCATCGCGCACTTAAGCGGCCCCCAAACGTAACAAAGTGACACGGTTCTTATCGTGTTATGGACCGAGAAAAGGACGAAGGAGAGAAAAGACGGGGGAGGAGAGAGAGGAGAAGAAGGGCAAGCGCCGCTTGTATGTTGCGAGAGAGTGTGCTAGCACTAGAAACGAGA
>NW_017305569.1:862243-866717 GCF_001594115.1 Trachymyrmex septentrionalis | reverse complement strand
AGGGGGGAAGAGAGAGAGAGAGAGAGAGAGAGAGAGAGAGAGAGAGAGAGAGAGAGGAGGGTGGAGTGCCGTCGTACGGGGTCTCTAACTGGCTCCCTCGTGTCGTTCCATGCCCTACCTCGCGGCTATGCGTCTCGCGTACAATAGCTGGCGGCCCGTCATGTTTCATGTGCCCGCGCACAATGATACTATGCGCACCAACACCATCCGCGTATACTCGCCGTCCCGCAGTGCCGTCGGCCGCGAGCGCGCGAGCCGTAATACCGCTCCGGCACTCCGTTACATCTCGAGATAATGCACGGAGGGGTTGAAGCGGGCACGCGGCCGACTTCCTCCGCCGCGGCATCCAAGTGCCTCCTCAAGACCGATCGACGATAGCACTCCACTGGGCTCTTCTCCGCTGCACCTCTAATTGAGCTAATCACGCCGTAGCGAGCTCGCCAGGATATCCCCTCCGTTATCGAGATACACAGGATTCTATTACACCCTGTCCGTTTCGAAAATGCAATTCCACGCCTTTTTCCATCCGCTTTTCTCGAATACTTTTAATTGAAAAAAAATATTGAAATTTTCTTTTCGCGTTGCATTGAAACAAACGTAGATTATTTTGATTAGTGAAAATTGTGTTTCAAAGCTTCACAATAGTTATATACACTTCGTTACAAAATTCTTTTATTTAACCGAGATAACGAATCTCTTGAGAAATCAAGATATCAGTGCGGCTAAAAGTTTCGTAAAACGCCGCGCGTGTTTATCGATTCTTTGAATTTATTCATGTATTATATAACAAAGGATTAGAAAATAATTATGTTTTGCGCCCACTTGTAAATTTCACATACATTATAAAAAAATACATGTTATATAGATTTAATTACGAATTAGTGAATTGATTTGAATAAATCTGACGTGCCTTACTAATTCGAAACTAATTTTCTCTTTGTCGAGAGTATAATGTATAATCGACTGCGATCTTTTCTTCACGGCTGTTAATTTGCAATATTAATTCTCCGAGAAGATCGACTTTCGATACTTTCACCCTAAATAATTCGCAACTTTCCGCTCGATTATCGGTGACGTGCTTCGCTCATGAGTTCTGGAATAACGTTGAACACGGTGAATAGGGGGTGGCCCACCGGGGATGGCCGATGCAGAAAAACGTTGGATCTCACTGCGGGGTGCGTTTTAACCCTCCCCCCTCCTCCCCCCCCTCTCCCCCCGAGTGTGCGCTCGCGCGGGCACTCAAGAGTGATCGCGCGTTAAATGCGCCGCCGGGCGTACGCGGTCGCGTGTCGTGCGCGTGCTCTCTTATCGGGGGGAAGGGGTGCCCGCTCTCGAAACGACGTACGCGACGGACACCTACGAAAGAGAGACGGGGCACGCGGCCTCGCGTGCGTGTATACGTGTGCGTGCGAGCTGCGGAACGAACGTACGCGTCGTAGTCGTACCTCCTGGGCAGTCTGGACCTCCTATATACGCCCGCACGACGGGGATATCACCGTGGCGTGAATCACGGTTATAAACAGCAAATGACTCCTGTCGATGTACCCGCACATGTACGCTGGCCACTTTCAGTCTTCGACAATCATCGCCATCGTTCTCTTCATCAATCGCGTTTAACGTTTTTTTTTTTCCATGAACCGAACCTTGTAGATACGGGATATACTTCAATTTTATAGCGAACTTCATAATCGGTATTAAAATGGTCGGTGCATTACTTCTATTTATATTTAGCTCTCATTTATTTATACTTCAATTAAAAATAATAATAATAAATATATATTTTTTTTTAAATACCAATTTAATTATTTTACAGCCGCGTTAATAAATGCAATTGGTTTGGATTTTCTTAAATTTATTTCATGTCACACATATAGATAGCCTGTTCTCCTGTTGAATTTTAATTTATTATGTATCAGAGAATTTAACGACTTGGATTAAATTGCCCAATAAAGATTGATTAATAAAGATAATTGTCATAAAATTTTGAAAATTACATATATGTAAGAAAAACAGAATTACGTAAATGATAGATATATAAATCTCATGTATCTTCCATAAATAACTAAAGGTGCGAGTATTCATAAAAGTTTCATAAAGTAATGCGATATAATCTGTTCTTTTTAACTGTTTGACATTTATATATAACTTTGGAGTTAATATTTTATGTATATATACAATGTATGTATAAACTCTACATATATTTATACTTGTATTTTAATTTGAATTTTATTTTAATTGTTTTGAGAAAAGCAATCTCATAAAAATTAGAAAATTACTTTATAATATTTTGAGCCACAAAATAGTTAGCAATTCTTCCAATTTCCTAACAATAATATATTTAATATTTGATCATGTGCAATAATAAAAAATTAATTAGTATACGTGCTATAATGTTATCAAATATAAAACAACGCAATTAAAGAAGAATAGATTACTTATAAAATAAATTTAAATTTACTCATCATTTCGTGAAATCCCTCGACGTCCACCGATGCATCTTCTGCTGCACTTACATCCACGACGGAAATAGTTCAAAAGAGTGCATTCCTGCGTTGTTCCACGTTGATTGCATATGTTACAAAAACACTCGCGACGTGAAATTTATAAAGTGTTAATTTTAACAAATCACATAAATAAAATAATTAGCGAAATTTTGCAAAACTTTTGCGAATTAATTTCTGTTTGAAATAATCACAAGGACAAGTAAGATAGAAAATAAAAACTTAAGAGAATAGCTAAATCGCTGAATTTATTTGTGTTCACTTAATCACAGCTTTCACGAAATTTTCTCTAATATCCATGAATCTAATTTCACAAAATTCACAATTATTTTATGCGATATATATTGAATGGAATTCATAGTTTGTTCTTATTTGACTGCTTAAGTAAGCTTTAAAGTGCTAATACGGTTCTTTGATTGATATGTGTGACATCTTAAGATTGTACTTAAGACGATCTTAAATATAAAAACCGATTATAAATAACGGCCATTATTATAAAAAAATAAAAAATTAGCAGAATCTATTAATATGTGCAAACTAATGACGGTTTTCTTGTGATTTTACATTATTGATTATCGTCACGTACTGGTTCAAATTTCTCTTTTTATCAATTTTGATGTTAAAGATCTCGTCAAGAGCAAATCAACAGTATAATCACAATAATAGGAAAAATAATTATATTTATATTTCTATATAAATTAGATTTTATTATAGAAAATTAATTTTTAATTATTTAGGCATGACATCGAATTATTTATTCAATTGCAATTACATGACGTGTTATGAATCGAGTTAATGAAGCTATAAATATTTTTATGATTTTAACATTTTAATTACTACAGCTTTCGAAATGAAAAAATTAAAAATAACTTATATTTTTCATTCGACGCTTCTTATGCAAAATTTAAATCTATATACACGCAATAAATTGCATTAATTTTCAAAATAATAATTTCATCGAAAAAAATGATCATTTATATCTTAAATTCTACTCACTCATATCGTCAATTCAGGTCCAGCCACACTTGGATCTATACAACGAGTACAAGATTCTGAATTAAAATAGAAAATATATTATGTTTATACAATTTACTAATTATTAGAATCAATTACAATAGTAAAGAAAAAGAACGTATATTATTAAAAAAATAATCTCTATATATAAAGTATTTTCTTAATATGTAAAATATTTTATATATATTAAATTTACGTAATTATCTATTAATTCCAAAAGAGAACATATTAAAATAATTAAATTTTAACTGTGAAATATGAAAATAAATAGAAAACTTACTTTCGAACCAGTCCTGCTTGGCTTGAACCGGATCCCCCGGTGCTGCATCTGCATCCGTCCAATTTGACGAGAGTCAGGCTTCACTATTCCTCTCTTTATTTCAACACTTGTTACCTGCAAAATATTTATAACAAATTTATTTATAATAGCTTCTAAATAATTCTTTTACGTTTAAAAATATAATTTTATGTAGAACTATATTTGCATTAATGTATAAATAAATACATATACTAAAATAAATTTTCAGAAATAAAATTCTTATATATTATAAATTTTAGAAAAGATATTAAATACTTTTTCTACGAAATATGAAAAAATTATCGATATGGAACTTATCGATAATATTATATTATATTAAGTTATTAGTCCTAATATCTCTCAATTACATCAATTATTTTTATATTATATATTAATATTAATATATATTATATAATTATATTAATATTAATAAATATATGCTCTTTATACAATATTACGCCGATTAATACAAAGTACATTAATGTATTATTACAACGAAATACTATAAGGAAACAAAATTACTAATAGATTACAAGATACTTTCAATTAAAAAATCGTTTTACGTGTGTCAGTGCGTGAAATATTTCAATATTTTGTGGCGCGTATTATGTGTGCTACTGCATGCGTTCGGCGAGAGTGATATATATATTATTATATATAT